>NW_025726015.1:0-60543 GCF_021461395.2 Schistocerca americana
TGACTTGTCTCCAAGGGTCTGTTGCTGCCTCGGGCACCTTATGGTCGTTCTCCTGTGAGTTTAGATTATCGAATCCGACGCAAAAATGATAGTTAATTGTAACGTTTAGGGCCTCCTAATGACGATGGAACACTCAAATTGCGTCGAGATTCAATACATCGGCCTCCAGCCGACTTGTCTACAAGGGGATATTGCTGCCTCGGGCACCTTATGGTCGTTCTCCTGTGAGTCTAGATTTCAAATCCGACGCAAAAATGATAGTTAATTGTAACGTTAGGGCCTCCTAATGACAATGGGATGCTCAAATTGCGTCGAGATTCAATACATCGACCTCCAGCCGACTTGTCTCCAAGGGTCTGTTGCTGCCTCGGGCACCTTATGGTCGTTCTCTTGTAAGTCTAGAATTTCGATTCCGACGCAATAATGATAGTTAATTGTAACGTTCAGGGCTTCCTAATGACGATGGAACTCTCAATTTGCGTCGAGATTCAATACATCGTCCTCCAGCCGACTTGTCTCCAAGGGTCTGTTGCTGCCTCGGGCACCTTATGGTCGTTCTCCTGTGAGTCTAGATTATCGAATCCGACGCAAAAATGATAGTTAATTGTAACGTTTAGGGCCTCCTAATGACGATGGAACACTCAATTGCGTCTATATTCAATACATCGGCCTCCAGTCGATTTGTCTCCATGTGGTATATTGCTGTCTAGAGCACCGTATGAACTTCTACTCTGACTCGATTATCGAATCCGACGATAAAATAATAGTTAATTGTAACGTTTAGGGCCTCCTAACGACGATGGGACACTCAAATTGCGTCGAGATTCAATACATCGTCCCCCCAGCCGACTTGTCTCCAAGAGTCTAATGCTGCCTCGGGCACCTTATGGTCGTTCTCTTGTAGGTCTAGATTTTCGAATCCGACGCAATAATGAAAGTTAATTGTAACGTTTAGGGCCTCCTAATGACAATGGAACACTCAAATTGCGTCGAGATTCAATACTTCGGCCTCCAGCCGACTTGTCTCCAAAGGTCTGTTGCTGCCTCGGGCACCTTATGGTCGTTCTCCTGTGAGTTTAGATTATCGATCCGACGCAAAAATGATAGATAATTGTAACATTCAGGGCCTCCTAATGACGATGGGACACTCAAATTGCGTCGTGATTCAATACATCGTCCTCCAGCTGACTTGTCTCCAAGGGTCTGTTGCTGCCTCGGGCACCTTATGGTCGTTCTCCTGTGAGTTTAGATTATCGAATCCGACGCAAAATGATAGTTAATTGTAACGTTTAGGGCCTCCTAATGACGATGGAACACTCAAATTGCGTCGAGATTCAATACATCGGCCTCCAGCCGACTTGTCTCCAAGGGGATATTGCTGCCTCGGGCACCTTATGGTCGTTCTCCTGTGAGTCTAGATTTTCAAATCCGACGCAAAAATGATAGTTAATTGTAACGTTTAGGGCCTCCTAATGACGATGGGACACTCAAATTGCGTCGAGATTCAATACATCGTCCTCCAGCCGACTTGTCTCCAAGGTCTTATGCTGCCTCGGGCACCTTATGGTAGTTCTCTTGTAAGTCTAGGTTTTCGAATCCGACGCAATAATGATAGTTAATTGTAACGTTCAGGGCTTCCTAATGACGATGGATCTCTCAAATTGCAACGAGATTCAATACATCGTCCTCCAGCCGACTTGTCTCCAAGGGTCTGTTGCTGCCTCGGGCACCTTGTGGTGGTTCTCCTGTGAGTTTAGATTATCGAATCCGACGCAAAAATGATAGTTAATTGTAACGTTTAGGGCCTCCTAATGACGATGGAACTCTCAAATTGCGACGAGATTCAATACGTCGTCCTCGAGCCGACTTGTCTCCATGGGTCTGTTGCTGCCTCTGGCACCTTATGGTCGTTCTCTTGTAAGTCTAGATTTTTCGAATCCGACGCAATAATGATAGTTAATTGTAACGTTTAGGGCCTGCTAATGACGATGGAACACTCAAATTGCGTCGAGATTCAATACTTCGGCCTCCAGCCGACTTGTCTCCAATGGTCTGTTGCTGCCTCGGGCACCTTATGGTCGTTCTCCTGTGAGTTTAGATTATCGAATCCGACGCAAAAATGGATAGTTAATTGTAACGTTTAGGGCCTCCTAATGACGATGGAACACTCAAATTGCGTCGAGATTCAACACATCGGCCTCCAGCCGACTTGTCTCCAAGGGTCTGTTGCTGCCTCGGGCACCTTATGGTCGTTCCCCGTGAGTTTAGATTATCGAATCCGACGCAAAAATGATAGTTAATTGTAACGTTTAGGGCCTCCTAATGACGATGGAACACTCTAATTGCATCGAGATTCAATACATCAGCATCCAGCCGACTGTCTCCAAGGGTCTAATGCTGCCTCGGGCACCTTATGGTCGTTCTCTTGTAAGTCTAGATTTTCGAATCCGACGCAGTAATGATAGTTAATTGTAACGCTCAGGGCTTCCTAATGACGATGGAACTCTGAAATTGCGTCGAGATTCAATACATCGGCCTCCAGCCGACTTGTCTCCAAGGGTCTGTTGCTGCCTCAGGGCACCTTATGGTCGTTCTCCTGTGAGTCTAGATTTTCAAATCCGACGCAAAAATGATTGTTAATTGTAACGTTTAGGGCCTCCTAATGACGATGGGACACTCAAATTGCGTCGAGATTCAATACATCATCCTCCAGCCGACTTGTCTTCAGGGGTCTGTTGCTGCCTCGGGCACCTTATGGTCGTTCTCCTGTGAGTTTAGATTATCGAATCCTACGCAAAAATGATAGTTTAATTGTAACGTTTAGGGCCTCCTAATGACGATGGAACACTCAAATTGCGTCGAGATTCAATACATCGGCCTCCGGCCGACTTGTCTCCAAGGGTCTGTTGCTGCCTCAGGCACCTTATGGTCGTTCTCTGTGAGTTTAGATTATCGAATCCGACGCAAAAATGATAGTTAATTGTAACGTTTAGGGCCTCCTAATGACGATGGAACACTCAAATTGCGTCGAGATTCAATACATCGTCCTCCAGCCGACTTTTCTCCAAGCGTTTGTTGCTGCCTCGGGCACCTTATGGTCGTTCTCCTGTGAGTTTAGATTATCGAATCCGACGCAAAAATGATAGTTAATTGTGACATTCAGGGCCTCCTAATGACGATGGAACACTCAAATTGCGTCGAGATTCAATACATCGGCCTCCTGCCGACTTGTCTCCAAGGGGATATTGCTGCCTCGGGCACCATATGGTCGTTCTCCTGTGAGTCTAGATTTTCAAATCCGACGCAAAAATGATAGTTAATTGCAACGTTTAGGGCCTCCTAATGACGATGGGACACTCAAATTGCGTCGAGATTCAATACATCATCCTCCAGCCGACTTGTCTCCAGGGGTCTGTTGCTGCCTCGGGCACCTTATGGTCGTTCTCCTGTGAGTTTAGATTATCGAATCCGACGCAAAAATGATAGTTAATTGTAACGTTTAGGGCCTCCTAATGACGATGGAACACTCAAATTGCGTCGAGATTCAATACATCGGCCTCCAGCCGACTTGTCTCCAAAGATCTAATGCTGCCTCGGGCACCTTATGGTCGTTCTCTTGTAAGTCTAGATTTTCGAATCCGACGCAATAATGATAGTTAATTGTAACGTTCAGGGCTTCCTAATGACGATGGAACGCTCAAATTGCGTCGAGATTCAATACTTCGGCCTCCAGCCGACTTGTCTCCAAGGGTCTGTTGCTACCTCGGGCACCTTATGGTCGTTCTCCTGTGACTTTAGATTATCGAATCCGACGCAAAAATGATAGTTAATTGTGAAATTCAGGGCCTCCTAATGACGATGGAACACTCAAATTGCGTCGAGATTCAATACATCGGCCTCCAGCCGACTTGTCTCCAAGGGGATATTGCTGCCTCGGGCACCATATGGTCGTTCTCCTGTGAGTCTAGATTTTCAAATCCGACGCAAAAATGATAGTTAATTGTAACGTTTAGGGCCTCCTAATGACGATGGGACACTCAAATTGCGTCGAGATTCAATATATCGTCCTCCAGCCGACTTGTCTCCAAGGGTCTAATGCTGCCTCGGGCACCTTATGGTCGTTCTCTTGTAAGTCTAGATTTTCGAATCCGACGCAATAATAATAGTTAATTGTAACGTTCAGAGCTTCCTAATGACGATGGAACTCTCAAATTGCGTCGAGATTCAATACGTCGTCTTCCAGCCGACTTGTCTCCAAGGGTCTGTTGCTGCATCGGGCACCTTATGGTAGTTCTCCTGTGAGTTTAGATTATCGAATCCGACGCAAAAATGATAGTTAATTGTAACGTTTAGGGACTCCTAATGACGATGGAACACTCAAATTGCGTCGGGATTCAATACATCGACCTCCAGCCGACTTGTCTCCAAGGGTCTGTTGCTGCCTCGGGCACCTTATGGTCGTTCTCCTGTGAGTTTAGATTATCGAATCCGACGCAAAAATGATAGTTAATTGTAACGTTTAGGGCCTCCTAATGACGATGGAACACTCAAATTGCGTCGAGATTCAATACATAGGCCTCCAGCCGACTTGTCTCCAAGGGTCTGTTGCTGCCTCGGGCACCTTATGGTCGTTCTCCTGTGAGTTTAGATTATCGAATACGACGCAAAAATGATAGTTAATTGTAACATTCAGGGCCTCCTAATGACGATGGGACACTCAAATTGCGTCGAGATTCAATACATCGTCCTCCAGCCGACTTGTCTCCAAGGGTCTGTTGCTGCCTCGGGCACCTTATGGTCGTTCTCCTGTGAGATTAGATTATCGAATCCGACGCAAAAATGATAGTTAATTGTAACGTTTAGGGCCTCCTAATGACGATGGAACACTCAAATTGTGTCGAGATTCAATACTTCGACCTCCAACCGACTTGTCTCCAATGGTCTGTTGCTGCCTCGGGCACCTTATGGTCGTTTTCCTGTGAGTTTAGATTATCGAATCCGACGCAAAAATGACAGTTAATTGTAACGTTTGGGGCCTCCTAATGACGATGGAACACTCAAATTGCGTCGAGATTCAATACATCGGCCTCCAGCCGACTTGTCTCCAAGGGTCTGTTGCTGCCTCGGGCACCTTATGGTCGTTCTCCTGTGAGTTTAGATTATCGAATCCGACGCAAAAATGATAGTTAATTGTAACATTCAGGGCCTCCTAATGACGATGGGACACTCAAATTGCGTCGAGATTCAATACTTCGGCCTCCAGCCGACTTGTCTCCAAGTGTCTGTTGCTGCCTCGGGCACCTTATGGTCGTTCTCCTGTGAGTCTAGATTATCGAATCCGACGCAAAAATGATAGTTAATTGTAACGTTTAGGGCCTCCTAATGACGATGGAACACTCAAATTGCGTCTATATTCAATACATCGGCCTCCAGTCGATTTGTCTCCATGGGGTATATTGCTGTCTCGAGCACCGTATGAACTTCTCCTTTGACTAGATTATCGAATCCGACGCTAAAATGATAGTTAATTGTAACGTTTAGGGCCTCCTAACGACGATGGGACACTCAAATTGCGTCGAGATTCAATACATCGTCCTCCAGCCGACTTGTCTCCAAGGGTGTAATGCTGCTTCGGGCACCTTATGGTCGTTCTCTTGTAAGTCTAGATTTTCGAATCCGACGCAATGATAGTTAATTGTAACGTTCAGGGCTTCCTAATGACGATGGAACTCTCAAATTGCGACGAGATTCAATACGTCGTCCTCCAGCCGACTTGTCTCCAAGGGTCTGTTGCTGCCTCGGGCACCTTATGGTCGTTCTCCTGTGAGTTTAGATTATCGAATCCGACGCAAAAATGATAGTTAATTGTAACGTTTAGGGCCTCCTAATGACGATGGAAGACTCAAATTGCGTCGAGATTCAATACATCGTCCTCCAGCCGACTTGTCTCCAAGGGTCTAATGCTGCCTCGGGCACCTTATGGTCGTTCTCTTGTAAGTCTAGATTTTCGAATCCGACGCAATAATGATAGTTAATTGTAACGTTTAGGGCCTGCTAATGACGATGGAACACTCAAATTGCGTCGAGATTCAATACTTCGGCCTCCAGCCGACTTGTCTCCTATGGTCTGTTGCTGCCTCGGGCACCTTATGGTCGTTCTCCTGTGAGTTTAGATTATCGAATCCGACGCAAAAATGATAGTTAATTGTAACGTTTAGGGCCTCCTAATGACGATGGAACACTCAAATTGCGTCGAGATTCAATACATCGTCCTCCAGCCGACTTGTCTCCAAGGGTCTGTTGCTGCCTCGGGCACCTTATGGTCGTTCCCCGTGAGTTTAGATTATCGAATCCGACGCAAAAATGATAGTTAATTGTAACGTTTAGGGCCTCCTAATGACGATGGAACACTCAAATTGCCTCGAGAGTCAATACATCAGCATCCAGCCGACTTGTCTCCAAGGGTCTAATGCTGCCTCGGGCACCTTATGGTCGTTCTCTTGTAAGTCTAGATTTTCGAATCCGACGCAATAATGATAGTTAATTGTAACGCTCAGGGCTTCCTAATGACGATGGAACTTTCAAATTGCGTCGAGATTAAATTCGTCGTCCTCCAGGCCGACTTGTATCCAAGGGTCTGTTGCTGCCTCGGGCACCTTATGGTCGATCTCTTGTAAGTCTAGATTTTCGAATCCGACGCAATAATGATAGTTTATTGTAACGTTTCAGGGCTACCTAATGACGATGGAACTCTCAATTTGCGTCGAGATTCAATGCATCGTCCTCCAGCCGACTTTTCTCCAAGGGTCTGTTGCTGCCTCGGGCACCTTATGGCCGTTCTCCTGTGAGTTTAGATTATCGAATCCGACGCAAAAATGATATAGTTAATTGTAACGTTTAGGGCCTCCTAATGACGATGGAACACTCAAATTGCGTCTATATTCAATACATCGGCCTCCAGTCGATTTGTCTCCAAGGGGTATATTGCTGTCTCGAGCACCGTATGAACTTCTCCTCTGACTAGATTATCGAATCCGACGCTAAAATGATAGTTAATTGTAACGTTTAGGGCCTCCCTAATGACGATTGGAACACTCAAATTGCGTCGAGATTCAATACTTCGGCCTCCAGCCGACTTGTCTCCAAGGGTCTGTTGCTGTCTCGAGCACCTTATGGTCGTTCTCCTGTGAGTTTAGATTATCGAATCCGACGCAAAAATGATAGTTAATTGTAACGTTTAGTGCCTCCTAATGACGATGGGACACTCAAATTGCGTCGAGTTTCAATACATCGTCCTCCAGCCGACTTGTCTCCAAGGGTCTGTTGCTGCCTCGGGCACCTTATGGTCGTTCTTCTGTGAGTTTAGATTATCGAATCCGACGCAAAAATGATAGTTAATTGTAACGTTTAGGGCCTCCTAATGACGATGGAACACTCAATTGCGTCGAGATTCAATACATCGGCCTCCAGCCGACTTGTCTCCAAGGGTCTAATGCTGCCTCGGGCACCTTATGGTCGTTCTCTTGTAAGTCTAGATTTTCGAATCCGACGCAATAATGATAGTTAATTGCACCGTTCAGGGCTTCCTAATGACGATGGATCTCTCAAATTGCGTCGAGATTCATTACGTGGTCCTCCAGCCGACTTGTCTCCAAGGGTCTGTTGCTGCCTCGGGCACCTTATGGTCGTTCTCCTGTGAGTTTAGATTATCGAATCGACGCAAAAATGATATAATTAATTGTAACGTTTAGGGCCTCCTAATGACGATGGAACACTCAAACTGCGTCGAGATTCAATACATCGGCGTCCAGCCGACTTGTCTCCAACGGTCTGTTGCTGCTTCGGGCACCATATGGTCGTTCTCCTGTGACTTTAGATTATCGAATCGACGCAAAAGTGATAGTTAATTGTAACATTCAGGGCCTCCTAATGACGATGGGACACTCAAATTGCGTCGAGATTCAATACATCGTCCTCCAGCCGACTTGTCTCCAAGGGTCTAATGCTGCCTCGGGCACCTTATGGTCGTTCTCTTGTAAGTCTATATTTTCGAATCCGACGCAAAAAAGATAGTTAATTGTAACGTTCAATGCCTTGTAATGACGATGGAACTCTCAAATTGCGTCGAGATCAATACATCGGTCTCCAGCCGAATTGTCTCCACGGGTCTATTGCTGCCTCGGGCACCTTATGGTCGTTCTCCTGTGAGTCTAGATTATCGAATCCGACGCAAAAATGATAGTTAATTGTAACCTTTAGGGCCTCCTAATGACGATGGAACACTCAAATTGCGTCTATATTCAATACATCGGCCTCCAGTCGATATGTCTCCAAGGGGTATATTGCTGTCTCGAGCACCGTATGAACTTCTCCTCTGACTAGATTATCGAATCCGACGCTAAACTGATAGTTAATTGTAACGTTTAGGGCCTCCCAACGACGATGGGACACTCAATTTGCGTCGAGATTCAATACATCGTCCTCCAGCCGACTTGTCTCCAAGGGTCTAATGCGCCTCGGGCACCTTATTGGTCGTTCTCTTGTAAGTCTAGATTTTCGAATCCGACGCAATAATGATAGTTAATTGTAACGTTTTAGGGCCTGCTAATGACGATGGAACACTCAAATTGCGTCGAGATTCAATACTTCGGCCTCCAGCCGGCTTGTCTCCAATGGTCTGTTGCTGCCTCGGGCACCTTATTTTCGTTCTCCTGTGAGTTTAGATTATCGAATCCGACGCAAAAATGATAGTTAATTGTAACGATTAGGGCCTCCTAATGACGATGGAACACTCAAATTGCGTCGAGAATCAATACATCGGCCTCCACCGACTTATCTCCAAGGGTCTGTTGCTGCCTCGGGCACCTTATGGTCGATCTCTTGTAAGTCTAGATTATCGAATCCGACGCAAATGTGATAGTTAATTGTATCATTCAGGGCCTCCCTAATGACGATGGGGACACTCAATTTGCGTCGAGATTCAATACATCGTCCTCCAGCCGAATTGTCTCCCAAGGGTCTAATGCTGCCTCGGGCACTTTATGGTCGTTCTCTTGTATGTCTAGATTTTCGAATCCGACGCAAAAAGATAGTTAATTGTAACGTTCAATGCCTTGTAATGACGATGGAACTCTCAAATTGCGTCGAGATTCAATCATCGGCCTCCAGCCGACTTGTCTCCAAGGGGATATTGCTGCCTCGGGCACCATATGGTCGTTCTCTGTGAGTCTAGATTTTCAAATCCGACGCAAAAATGATAGTTAATTGTAACGTTTAGGGCCTCCTAATGACGATGGAACACTCAAATTGCGTCTATATTCAATACATCGGCCTCAGTCGATTTGTCTCCAAGGGGTATATTGCTGTCTCGAGCACCGTATGAACTTCTCCTCTGACTAGATTATCGAATCCGACGCTAAAAAGATAGTTATTGTAACGTTTAGGGCCTCCTAATGACGATGGAACACTCAAATTGCGTCGAGATTCAATACTTCGGCCTCCAGCCGACTTGTCTCCAAGGGACTGTTGCTGTCTCGAGCACCTTATGGTCGGTCTCCTGTGAGTTTAGATTATCGAATCCGACGCAAAAATGATAGTTTATTGTAACGTTTAGTGCCTCCTAATGACGATGGAACATTCAAATTGCGTCGAGATTCAATACATCGGCCTCCAGCCGACTTGTCTCCAAGGGGATATTGCTGCCTCGGGCACCATATGGTCGTTCTCCTGTGAGTCTAGATTTTCAAATTCCGACGCAAAAATGATAGTTAATTGTAACGTTTAGGGCCTCCTAATGACGATGGGACACTCAAATAGCGTCGAGATTCAATACATCGTCCTCCAGCCGACTTGTCTCCAAGGGTCTGTTGCTGCCCTCGGGCACCTTATGGTCGTTCTTCTGTGAGTTTAGATTATCGAATCCGACGCAAAAATGATAGTAATTGTAACGTTATAGGGACTCCTAATGACGATGGAACACTCAAATTGCGTCGAGATTCAATACATCGGCTCCAGCCGACTTGTCTCCAAGGGTCTAATGCTGCCTCGGGCACCTTATGGTCGTTTCTCTTGTAAGTCTAGATTATCGAATCCGACGCAATAATGATAGTTAATTGTACCGTTCAGGGCTTCCTAATGACGATGGATCTCTCAAATTGCGTCGAGATTCAATACGTGGTCCTCCAGCCGACTTGTCTCCAAGGGTCTGTTGCTGCCTCGGGCACCTTATGGTCGTTCTCCTGTGAGTTTAGATTATCGAATCCGACGCAAAAATGATAGTTAATTGTAACGTTTAGGGCCTCCTAATGACGATGCGACACTCAAATTGCGTCGAGATTCAATACATCGTCCTCCAGCCGACTTGTCTCCAAGGGTCTGTTGCTGCCTCGGGCACCTTATGGTCCATCTCCTGTGAGTTTAGATTATCGAATCCGACGCAAAAGTGATACTTAATTGTGAAATTCAGGGCCTCCTAATGACGATGGAACACTCAAATTGCGTCGAGATTCAATACATCGGCCTCCAGCCGACTTGTCTCCAAGGGATATTGCTGCCACGGGCACCATATGGTCGTTCTCCTGTGAGTCTAGATTTTCAAATCCGTCGCAAAAATGATAGTTAATTGTAACGTTTAGGGCCTCCTAATGACGATGGGACACTCAAATTGCGTCGAGATTCAATACATCGTCCTCCAGCCGACCTTGTCTCCAAGGGTCTAATGCTGCCTCGGGCACCCTATGGTCGTTCTCTTGTAAGTCTAGATTTTCGAATCCGACGCAATAATGATAGTTAATTGTAACGTTCAGAGCTTCCTAATGACGATGGAACTCTCAAATTGCGTCGAGATTCAATACGTCGTCTTCCAGCCGACTTGTCTCCAAGGGTCTGTTGCTGCCTCGGGCACCTTATGGTCGTTCTCCTGTTAGTTTAGATTATCGAATCCGACGCAAAAATGATAGTTTAATTGTAACGTTTAGGGACTCCTAATGACGATGGAACACTCAAATTGCGTCGAGATTTCAATACATCGACCTCCAGCCGACTTGTCTCCAAGGGTCTGTTGCTGCCTCGGGCACCTTATGGTCGTTCTCCTGTGAGTTTAGATTATCGAATCCGACGCAAAAATGATAGTTATTTGTAACGTTTAGGGCCTCCTAATGACGATGGAACACTCAAATTGCGTCGAGATTCAATACATCGGCCTCCAGCCGACCTTGTCTCCCAAGGGTCTGTTGCTGCCTCGGGCACCTTATGGTCGTTCTCCTGTGAGTTTAGATTATCGAATCCGACGCAAAATTGATAGTTAATTGTAACATTCAGGGCCTCCTAATGACGATGGGACACTCAAATTGCGTCGAGATTCAATACATCGTCCTCCAGCCGACTTTGTCTCCAAGGGTCTGTTGCTGCCTCGGGCACCTTATGGTCGTTCTCCTGTGAGTTTAGATTATCGAATCGACGCAAAAATGATAGTTAATTGTAACGTTTAGGGCCTCCTAATGACGATGGAACACTCAAATTGCGTCGAGATTCAATACTTCGACCTCCAACCGACTTGTCCTCCAATGGTCTGTTGCTGCCTCGGGCACCTTATGGTCGTTCTCCTGTGAGTTAGATTATTCGAATCCGACGCAAAAATGATAGTTAATTGTAACGTTTGGGGCCTCCTAATGACGATGGAACACTCAAATTGCGTCGAGATTCAATACATCGGCCTCCAGCCGACTTGTCTCCAAGGGTCTGTTGCTGCCTCGGGCACCTTATGGTCGTTCTCCTGTGAGTTTAGATTATCGAATCCGAAGCAAAAATGATAGTTAATTGTAACATTCAGGGCCTCCTAATGACGATGGGACACTCAAATTGCGTCCGAGATTCAATACTTCGGCCTCCAGCCGACTTGTCTCCAAGTGTCTGTTGCTGCCTCGGGCACCTTATGGACGATCTCCTGTGAGTTTAGATTATCGAATCCGACGCAAAAATAATAGTTAATTGTAACGTTTAGGGCCTCCTAATGACGATGGAACACTCAAATTGCGTCGAGATTCAATACATCGGCCTCCAGCCGACTTGTCTCCAAGGGTCTGTTGCTGCCTCGGGCACCTTATGGTCGTTCTCCTGTGAGTTTAGATTATCGAATCCGACGCAAAAATGATAGTTAATTGTAACGTTTAGGGCCTCCTAATGACGATGGAACACTCAAATTGCGTCGAGATTCAATACATCGGCTTCCAGCCGACTTGTATCCAAGGGGATATTGCTGCCTCGGGCACCTTATGGTCGTTCTCCTGTGAGTCTAGATTTCAAATCCGACGCAAAAATGATAGTTAATTGTAACGTTTAGGGCCTCCTAATGACGATGAATTGCTCAAATTGCGTCGCGATTCAATACATCGTCCTCCAGCCGACTTGTCTCCAAGGGTCTGTTGCTGCCTCGGGCACCTTATGGTCGTTCTCCTGTGAGTTTAGATTATCGAATCCGACGCAAAAATGATAGTTAATTGTAACGTTTAGGGCCTCCTAATGGACGATGGAAGACTCAAATTGCGTCGAGATTCAATACTTCGGCCTCCAGCCGACTTGTCTCCATGGGTCTGTGTTGCTGCCTCGGGCACCTTATGGTCGTTCTCCTGTGAGTTTAGATTATCGAATCCGACGCAAAAATGATAGTTAATTGTAACGTTTAGGGCCTCCTAATGACGATGGAGCACTCAATTTGCGTCGAGATTCATACATGGGCCTCCAGCCGACTTGTCTCCAAGGGATATTGCTGCCTCGGGCACCTTATGGTCGTTCTCCTGTGAGTCTAGATTTTCAAATCCGTACGCAAAAATGATAGTTAATTGTAACGTTTAGGGCCTCCTATGACGATGGGACACTCAAATTGCGTCGAGATTCAATACACCGTCCTCCAGCCGACTTGTCTCCAAGGGGTGCCTCGGGCACCTTATGGTCGTTCTCTTGTAAGTCTAGATTTTCGAATCCGACGCAATAATGATAGTTAATTGTAACGTTTAGGGCCTGCTAATGACGATGGAACACTCAAATTGCGTCGAGATTCAATACTTCGGCCTCCAGCCGACTTGTCTCCTATGGTCTGTTGCTGCCTCGGGCACCTTATGGTCGTTCTCCTGCGAGTTTAGATTATCGAATCCGACGCAAAAATGATAGTTAATTGTAACGTTTAGGGCCTCCTAATGACGATGGAACACTCAAATTGCGTCGAGATTCAATACATCGGCCTCCAGCCGACTTGTCTCCAAGGGTCTGTTGCTGCCTCGGGCACCTTATGGTCGTTCCCCGTGAGTTTAGATTATCGAATCCGACGCAAAAATGATAGTTAATTGTAACGTTTAGGGCCTCCTAATGACGATGGAACACTCAAATTGCCTCGAGATTCAATACATCAGCATCCAGCCGACTTGTCTCCAAGGGTCTAATGCTGCCTCGGGCACCTTATGGTCGTTCTCTTGTAAGTCTAGATTTTCGAATCCGACGCAATAATGATAGTTAATTGTAACGCTCAGGGCTTCCTAATGACGATGGAACTTTCAAATTGCGTCGAGATTAAATACGTCGTCCTCCAGCCGACTTGTCTCCAAGGGTCTGTTGCTGCCTCGGGCACCTTATGGTCGATCTCTTGTAAGTCTAGATTTTCGAATCCGACGCAATAATGATAGTTTATTGTAACGTTCAGGGCTACCTAATGACGATGGAACTCTCAATTTGCGTCGAGATTCAATGCATCGTCCTCCAGCCGACTTTTCTCCAAGGGTCTGTTGCTGCCTCGGGCACCTTATGGCCGTTCTCCTGTGAGTTTAGATTATCGAATCCGACGCAAAAATGATATAGTTAATTGTAACGTTTAGGGCCTCCTAATGACGATGGAACACTCAAATTGCGTCGAGATTCAATACTTCGGCCTCCAGCCGACTTGTCTCCAAGGGACTGTTGCTGTCTCGAGCACCTTATGGTCGGTCTCCTGTGAGTTTAGATTATCGAATCCGACGCAAAAATGATAGTTAATTGTAACGTTTAGTGCCTCCTAATGACGATGGAACACTCAAATTGTGTCGAGATTCAATACATCGGCCTCCAGCCGACTTGTCTCCAAGGGGATATTGCTGCCTCGGGCACCATATGGTCGTTCTCCTGTGAGTCTAGATTTTCAAATCCGACGCAAAAATGATAGTTAATTGTAACGTTTAGGGCCTCCTAATGACGATGGGACACTCAAATTGCGTCGAGATTCAATACATCGTCCTCCAGCCGACTTGTCTCCAAGGGTCTGTTGCTGCCTCGGGCACCTTATGGTCGTTCTTCTGTGAGTTTAGATTATCGAATCCGACGCAAAAATGATAGTTAATTGTAACGTTTAGGGCCTCCTAATGACGATGGAACACTCAAATTGCGTCGAGATTCAATACATCGGCCTCCAGCCGACTTGTCTCCAAGGGTCTAATGCTGCCTCGGGCACCTTATGGTCGTTCTCTTGTAAGTCTAGATTATCGAATCCGACGCAATAATGATAGTTAATTGTACCGTTCAGGGCTTCCTAATGACGATGGATCTCTCAAATTGCGTCGAGATTCAATACGTGGTCCTCCAGCCGACTTGTCTCCAAGGGTCTGTTGCTGCCTCGGGCACCTTATGGTCGTTCTCCTGTGAGTTTAGATTATCGAATCCGACGCAAAAATGATAGTTAATTGTAACGTTTAGGGCCTCCTAATGACGATGCGACACTCAAATTGCGTCGAGATTCAATACATCGTCCTCCAGCCGACTTGTCTCCAAGGGTCTGTTGCTGCCTCGGGCACCTTATGGTCGTTCTCCTGTGAGTTTAGATTATCGAATCCGACGCAAAAGTGATAGTTAATTGTGAAATTCAGGGCCTCCTAATGACGATGGAACACTCAAATTGCGTCGAGATTCAATACATCGGCCTCCAGCCGACTTGTCTCCAAGGGGATATTGCTGAATCGGGCACCATATGGTCGTTCTCCTGTGAGTCTAGATTTTCAAATCCGACGCAAAAATGATAGTTAATTGTAACGTTTAGGGCCTCCTAATGACGATGGGACACTCAAATTGCGTCGAGATTCAATACATCGTCCTCCAGCCGACTTGTCTCCAAGGGTCTGTTGCTGCCTCGGGCACCTTATGGTCGTTCTCCTGTGAGTTTAGATTATCGAATCCGACGCAAAAATGATAGTTAATTGTAACGTTTAGGGCCTCCTAATGACGATGGAACACTCAAATTGCGTCGAGATTCAATACTTCGACCTCCAACCGACTTGTCTCCAATGGTCTGTTGCTGCCTCGGGCACCTTATGGTCGTTCTCCTGTGAGTTTAGATTATCGAATCCGACGCAAAAATGATAGTTAATTGTAACGTTTGGGGCCTCCTAATGACGATGGAACACTCAAATTGCGTCGAGATTCAATACATCGGCCTCCAGCCGACTTGTCTCCAAGGGTCTGTTGCTGCCTCGGGCACCTTATGGTCGTTCTCCTGTGAGTTTAGATTATCGAATCCGAAGCAAAAATGATAGTTAATTGTAACATTCAGGGCCTCCTAATGACGATGGAACTCTCAAATTGCGTCGAGATTCAATACGTCGTCTTCCAGCCGACTTGTCTCCAAGGGTCTGTTGCTGCCTCGGGCACCTTATGGTCGTTCTCCTGTTAGTTTAGATTATCGAATCCGACGCAAAAATGATAGTTAATTGTAACGTTTAGGGACTCCTAATGACGATGGAACACTCAAATTGCGTCGAGATTCAATACATCGACCTCCAGCCGACTTGTCTCCAAGGGTCTGTTGCTGCCTCGGGCACCTTATGGTCGTTCTCCTGTGAGTCGAATCCGACGCAAAAATGATAGTTAATTGTAACGTTTAGGGCCTCCTAATGACGATGGAACACTCAAATTGCGTCGAGATTCAATACATCGGCCTCCAGCCGACTTGTCTCCAAGGGTCTGTTGCTGCCTCGGGCACCTTATGGTCGTTCTCCTGTGAGTTTAGATTATCGAATCCGACGCAAAAATGATAGTTAATTGTAACATTCAGGGCCTCCTAATGACGATGGGACACTCAAATTGCGTCGAGATTCAATACATCGTCCTCCAGCCGACTTGTCTCCAAGGGTCTGTTGCTGCCTCGGGCACCTTATGGTCGTTCTCCTGTGAGTTTAGATTATCGAATCCGACGCAAAAATGATAGTTAATTGTAACGTTTGGGGCCTCCTAATGACGATGGAACACTCAAATTGCGTCGAGATTCAATACATCGGCCTCCAGCCGACTTGTCTCCAAGGGTCTGTTGCTGCCTCGGGCACCTTATGGTCGTTCTCCTGTGAGTTTAGATTATCGAATCCGAAGCAAAAATGATAGTTAATTGTAACATTCAGGGCCTCCTAATGACGATGGGACACTCAAATTGCGTCGAGATTCAATACTTCGGCCTCCAGCCGACTTGTCTCCAAGTGTCTGTTGCTGCCTCGGGCACCTTATGGACGATCTCCTGTGAGTTTAGATTATCGAATCCGACGCAAAAATAATAGTTAATTGTAACGTTTAGGGCCTCCTAATGACGATGGAACACTCAAATTGCGTCGAGATTCAATACATCGGCCTCCAGCCGACTTGTCTCCAAGGGTCTGTTGCTGCCTCGGGCACCTTATGGTCGTTCTCCTGTGAGTTTAGATTATCGAATCCGACGCAAAAATGATAGTTAATTGTAACGTTTAGGGCCTCCTAATGACGATGGAACACTCAAATTGCGTCGAGATTCAATACATCGGCCTCCAGCCGACTTGTATCCAAGGGGATATTGCTGCCTCGGGCACCTTATGGTCGTTCTCCTGTGAGTCTAGATTTCAAATCCGACGCAAAAATGATAGTTAATTGTAACGTTTAGGGCCTCCTAATGACGATGAATTGCTCAAATTGCGTCGAGATTCAATACATCGTCCTCCAGCCGACTTGTCTCCAAGGGTCTGTTGCTGCCTCGGGCACCTTATGGTCGTTCTCCTGTGAGTTTAGATTATCGAATCCGACGCAAAAATGATAGTTAATTGTAACGTTTAGGGCCTCCTAATGACGATGGAAGACTCAAATTGCGTCGAGATTCAATACTTCGGCCTCCAGCCGACTTGTCTCCATGGGTCTGTTGCTGCCTCGGGCACCTTATGGTCGTTCTCCTGTGAGTTTAGATTATCGAATCCGACGCAAAAATGATAGTTAATTGTAACGTTTAGGGCCTCCTAATGACGATGGAGCACTCAATTTGCGTCGAGATTCAATACATGGGCCTCCAGCCGACTTGTCTCCAAGGGGATATTGCTGCCTCGGGCACCTTATAGTCGTTCTCCTGTGAGTCTAGATTTTCAAATCCGACGCAAAAATGATAGTTAATTGTAACGTTTAGGGCCTCCTAATGACGATGGGACACTCAAATTGCGTCGAGATTCAATACATCGTCCTCCAGCCGACTTGTCTCCAAGGGTTTAATGCTGCCTCGGGCACCTTATGGTCGTTCTCTTGTAAGTCTAGATTTTCGAATCCGACGCAATAATGATAGTTAATTGTAACGTTTAGGGCCTGCTAATGACGATGGAACACTCAAATTGCGTCGAGATTCAATACTTCGGCCTCCAGCCGACTTGTCTCCTATGGTCTGTTGCTGCCTCGGGCACCTTATGGTCGTTCTCCTGCGAGTTTAGATTATCGAATCCGACGCAAAAATGATAGTTAATTGTAACGTTTAGGGCCTCCTAATGACGATGGAACACTCAAATTGCGTCGAGATTCAATACATCGGCCTCCAGCCGACTTGTCTCCAAGGGTCTGTTGCTGCCTCGGGCACCTTATGGTCGTTCCCCGTGAGTTTAGATTATCGAATCCGACGCAAAAATGATAGTTAATTGTAACGTTTAGGGCCTCCTAATGACGATGGAACACTCAAATTGCCTCGAGATTCAATACATCAGCATCCAGCCGACTTGTCTCCAAGGGTCTAATGCTGCCTCGGGCACCTTATGGTCGTTCTCTTGTAAGTCTAGATTTTCGAATCCGACGCAATAATGATAGTTAATTGTAACGCTCAGGGCTTCCTAATGACGATGGAACTTTCAAATTGCGTCGAGATTAAATACGTCGTCCTCCAGCCGACTTGTCTCCAAGGGTCTGTTGCTGCCTCGGGCACCTTATGGTCGATCTCTTGTAAGTCTAGATTTTCGAATCCGACGCAATAATGATAGTTTATTGTAACGTTCAGGGCTACCTAATGACGATGGAACTCTCAATTTGCGTCGAGATTCAATGCATCGTCCTCCAGCCGACTTTTCTCCAAGGGTCTGTTGCTGCCTCGGGCACCTTATGGCCGTTCTCCTGTGAGTTTAGATTATCGAATCCGACGCAAAAATGATATAGTTAATTGTAACGTTTAGGGCCTCCTAATGACGATGGAACACTCAAATTGCGTCGAGATTCAATACTTCGGCCTCCAGCCGACTTGTCTCCAAGGGACTGTTGCTGTCTCGAGCACCTTATGGTCGGTCTCCTGTGAGTTTAGATTATCGAATCCGACGCAAAAATGATAGTTAATTGTAACGTTTAGTGCCTCCTAATGACGATGGAACACTCAAATTGTGTCGAGATTCAATACATCGGCCTCCAGCCGACTTGTCTCCAAGGGGATATTGCTGCCTCGGGCACCATATGGTCGTTCTCCTGTGAGTCTAGATTTTCAAATCCGACGCAAAAATGATAGTTAATTGTAACGTTTAGGGCCTCCTAATGACGATGGGACACTCAAATTGCGTCGAGATTCAATACATCGTCCTCCAGCCGACTTGTCTCCAAGGGTCTGTTGCTGCCTCGGGCACCTTATGGTCGTTCTTCTGTGAGTTTAGATTATCGAATCCGACGCAAAAATGATAGTTAATTGTAACGTTTAGGGCCTCCTAATGACGATGGAACACTCAAATTGCGTCGAGATTCAATACATCGGCCTCCAGCCGACTTGTCTCCAAGGGTCTAATGCTGCCTCGGGCACCTTATGGTCGTTCTCTTGTAAGTCTAGATTATCGAATCCGACGCAATAATGATAGTTAATTGTACCGTTCAGGGCTTCCTAATGACGATGGATCTCTCAAATTGCGTCGAGATTCAATACGTGGTCCTCCAGCCGACTTGTCTCCAAGGGTCTGTTGCTGCTTCGGGCACCTTATTGTCGTTCTCCTGTGAGGTTAGATTATCGAATCCGACGCAAAAGTGATAGTTAATTGTAACGTTTAGGGCCTCCTAATGACGATGGAACACTCAAATTGCGTCTATATTCAATACATCGGCCTCCAGTCGATTTGTCTCCAAGGGGTATATTGCTGTCTCGAGCACCGTATGAACTTCTCCTCTGACTAGATTATCGAATCCGACGCTAAAATGATAGTTAATTGTAACGTTTAGGGCCTCCTAATGACGATGAATTGCTCAAATTGCGTCGAGATTCAATACATCGTCCTCCAGCCGACTTGTCTCCAAGGGTCTGTTGCTGCCTCGGGCACCTTATGGTCGTTCTCCTGTGAGTTTAGATTATCGAATCCGACGCAAAAATGATAGTTAATTGTAACGTTTAGGGCCTCCTAATGACGATGGAAGACTCAAATTGGGTCGAGATTCAATACTTCGGCCTCCAGCCGACTTGTCTCCATGGGTCTGTTGCTGCCTCGGGCACCTTATGGTCGTTCTCCTGTGAGTTTAGATTATCGAATCCGACGCAAAAATGATAGTTAATTGTAACGTTTAGGGCCTCCTAATGACGATGGAGCACTCAATTTGCGTCGAGATTCAATACATGGGCCTCCAGCCGACTTGTCTCCAAGGGGATATTGCTGCCTCGGGCACCTTATGGTCGTTCTCCTGTGAGTCTAGATTTTCAAATCCGACGCAAAAATGATAGTTAATTGTAACGTTTAGGGCCTCCTAATGACGATGGGACACTCAAATTGCGTCGAGATTCAATACATCGTCCTCCAGCCGACTTGTCTCCAAGGGTCTAATGCTGCCTCGGGCACCTTATGGTCGTTCTCTTGTAAGTCTAGATTTTCGAATCCGACGCAATAATGATAGTTAATTGTAACGTTTAGGGCCTGCTAATGACGATGGAACACTCAAATTGCGTCGAGATTCAATACTTCGGCCTCCAGCCGACTTGTCTCCTATGGTCTGTTGCTGCCTCGGGCACCTCATGGTCGTTCTCCTGCGAGTTTAGATTATCGAATCCGACGCAAAAATGATAGTTAATTGTAACATTTAGGGCCTCCTAATGACGATGGAACACTCAAATTGCGTCGAGATTCAATACATCGGCCTCCAGCCGACTTGTCTCCAAGGGTCTGTTGCTGCCTCGGGCACCTTATGGTCGTTCCCCGTGAGTTTAGATTATCGAATCCGACGCAAAAATGATAGTTAATTGTAACGTTTAGGGCCTCCTAATGACGATGGAACACTCAAATTGCCTCGAGATTCAATGCATCAGCATCCAGCCGACTTGTCTCCAAGGGTCTAATGCTGCCTCGGGCACCTTATGGTCGTTCTCTTGTAAGTCTAGATTTTCGAATCCGACGCAATAATGATAGTTAATTGTAACGCTCAGGGCTTCCTAATGACGATGGAACTTTCAAATTGCGTCGAGATTAAATACGTCGTCCTCCAGCCGACTTGTCTCCAAGGGTCTGTTGCTGCCTCGGGCACCTTATGGTCGATCTCTTGTATGTCTAGATTTTCGAATCCGACGCAATAATGATAGTTTATTGTAACGTTCAGGGCTACCTAATGACGATGGAACTCTCAATTTGCGTCGAGATTCAATGCATTGTCCTCCAGCCGACTTTTCTCCAAGGGTCTGTTGCTGCCTCGGGCACCTTATGGCCGTTCTCCTGTGAGTTTAGATTATCGAATCCGACGCAAAAATGATATAGTTAATTGTAACGTTTAGGGCCTCCTAATGACGATGGAACACTCAAATTGCGTCGAGATTTAATACATCGGCGTCCAGCCGACTTGTCTCCAAGGGTCTGTTGCTGCTTCGGGCACCTTATTGTCGTTCTCCTGTGAGGTTAGATTATCGAATCCGACGCAAAAGTGATAGTTAATTGTAACGTTTAGGGCCTCCTAATGACGATGGAACACTCAAATTGCGTCTATATTCAATACATCGGCCTCCAGTCGATTTGTCTCCAAGGGGTATATTGCTGTCTCGAGCACCGTATGAACTTCTCCTCTGACTAGATTATCGAATCCGACGCTAAAATGATAGTTAATTGTAACGTTTAGGGCCTCCTAATGACGATGGAACACTCAAATTGCGTCGAGATTCAATACTTCGGCCTCCAGCCGACTTGTCTCCAAGGGTCTGTTGCTGTCTCGAGCACCTTATGGTCGTTCTCCTGTGAGTTTAGATTATCGAATCCGACGCAAAAATGATAGTTAATTGTAACGTTTAGTGCCTCCTAATGACGATGGAACACTCAAATTGCGTCGAGATTCAATACATCGGCCTCCAGCCGACTTGTCTCCAAGGGGATATTGCTGCCTCGGGCACCATATGGTCGTTCTCCTGTGAGTCTAGATTTTCAAATCCGACGCAAAAATGATAGATAATTGTAACGTTTAGGGCCTCCTAATGACGATGGGACACTCAAATTGCGTCGAGATTCAATACATCGTCCTCCAGCCGACTTGTCTCCAAGGGTCTGTTGCTGCCTCGGGCACCTTATGGTCGTATTTCTGTGAGTTTAGATTATCGAATCCGACGCAAAAATGATAGTTAATTGTAACGTTTAGGGCCTCCTAATGACGATGGAACACTCAAATTGCGTCGAGATTCAATACATCGGCGTCCAGCCGACTTGTCTCCAACGGTCTGTTGCTGCTTCGGGCACCATATGGTCGTTCTCCTGTGACTTTAGATTATCGAATCCGACGCAAAAGTGATAGTTAATTGTAACATTCAGGGCCTCCTAATGACGATGGGACACTCAAATAGCGTCGAGATTCAATACATCGTCCTCCAGCCGACTTGTCTCCAAGGGTCTAATGCTGCCTCGGGCACCTTATGGTCGTTCTCTTGTAAGTCTATATTTTCGAATCCGACGCAAAAAAGATAGTTAATTGTAACGTTCAATGACTTGTAATGACGATGGAACTCTCAAATTGCGTCGAGATTCAATACATCGGTCTCCAGCCGACTTGTCTCCACGGGTCTATTGCTGCCTCGGGCACCTTATGGTCGTTCTCCTGTGAGTCTAGATTATCGAATCCGACGCAAAAATGATAGTTAATTGTAACGTTTAGGGCCTCCTAATGACGATGGATCACTCAAATTGCGTCTATATTCAATACATCGGCCTCCAGTCGATATGTCTCCAAGGGGTATATTGCTGTCTCGAGCACCGTATGAACTTCTCCTCTGACTAGATTATCGAATCCGACGCTAAACTGATAGTTAATTGTAACGTTTAGGGCCTCCTAACGACGATGGGACACTCAAATTGCGTCGAGATTCAATACATCGTCCTCCAGCCGACTTGTCTCCAAGGGTCTAATGCTGCCACGGGCACCTTATGGTCGTTCTCTTGTAAGTCTAGATTTTCGAATCCGACGCAATGATAGTTAATTGTAACGTTTAGGGCCTCCTAATGACGATGGAACACTCAATTTGCGTCGAGATTCAATACATGGGCCTCCAGCCGACTTGTCTCCAAGGGGATATTGCTGCCTCGGGCACCTTATGGTCGTTCTCCTGAGAGTCTAGATTTTCAAATCCGACGCAAAAATGATAGTTAATTGTAACGTTTAGGGCCTCCTAATGACGATGGGAAACTCAAATTGCGTCGAGATTCAATACATCGTCCTCCAGCCGACTTGTCTCCAAGGGTCTAATGCTGCCTCGTTCACCTTATGGTCGTTCTCTTGTAAGTCTAGATTTTCGAATCCGACGCAATAATGATAGTTAATTGTAACGTTTAGGGCCTGCTAATGACGATGGAACACTCAAATTGCGTCGAGATTCAATACTTCGGCCTCCAGCCGACTTGTCTCCAATGGTCTGTTGCTGCCTCGGGCACCTTATGGTCGTTCTCCTGTGAGTTTAGATTATCGAATCCGACGCAAAAGTGATAGTTAATTGTAACATTCAGGGCCTCCTAATGACGATGGGACACTCAAATCTCGTCGAGATTCAATACATCGTCCTCCAGCCGAATTGTCTCCAAGGGTCTAATGCTGCCTCGGGCACCTTATGGTCGTTCTCTTGTAAGTCTAGATTTTCGAATCCGACGCAAAAATGATAGTTAATTGTAACGTTCAATGCCTTGTAATGACGATGGAACTCTCAATTGCGTCGAGATTCAATCATCGGCCTCCAGCCGACTTGTCTCCAAGGGGATATTGCTGCCTCGGGCACCATATGGTCGTTCTCCTGTGAGTCTAGATTTTCAAATCCGACGCAAAAATGATAGTTAATTGTAACGTTTAGGGCCTCCTAATGACGATGGATTACTCAAATTGCGTCTATATTCAATACATCGGCCTCCAGTCGATTTGTCTCCAAGGGGTATATTGCTGTCTCGAGCACCGTATGAACTTCTCCTCTGACTAGATTATCGAATCCGACGCAAAAATGATAGTTAATTGTAACGTTTAGGGCCTCCTAATGACGATGGAACACTCAAATTGCGTCGAGATTCAATACTTCGGCCTCCAGCCGACTTGTCTCCAAGGGTCTGTTGCTGTCTCGAGCACCTTATGGTCGGTCTCCTGTGAGTTTAGATTATCGAATCCGACGCAAAAATGATAGTCAATTGTAACGTTTTGTGCCTCCTAATGACGATGGAACACTCAAATTGCGTCGAGATTCAATACATCGGCCTCCAGCCGACTTGTCTCCAAGGGGATATTGCTGCCTCGGGCACCGTATGGTCGTTCTCCTGTGAGTCTAGATTTTCTAATCCGACGCAAAAATGATAGTTAATTGTAACGTTTAGGGCCTCCTAATGACGATGGGACACTCAAATTGCGTCGAGATTCAATACATCGTCCTCCAGCCGACTTGTCTCCAAAGGTCTGTTGCTGCCTCGGGCACCTTATGGTCGTTCTTCTGTGAGTTTAGATTATCGAATCCGACGCAAAAATGATAGTTAATTGTAACGTTTAGGGCCTCCTAATGACGATGGAACACTCAAATTGCGTCGAGATTCAATACATCGGCCTCCAGCCGACTTGTCTCCAAGGGTCTAATGCTGCCTCGGGCACCTTATGGTCGTTCTCTTGTAAGTCTAGATTATCGAATCCGACGTAATAATGATAGTTAATTGTACCGTTCAGGGCTTCCTAATGACGATGGATCTCTCAAATTGCGTCGAGATTCAATACGTGGTCCTCCAGCCGACTTGTCTCCAAGGGTCTGTTGCTGCCTCGGGCACCTTATGGTCGTTCTCCTGTGAGTTTAGATTATCGAATCCGACGCAAAAATGATATAGTTAATTGTAACGTTTAGGGCCTCCTAATGACGATGGAACACTCAAACTGCGTCGAGATTCAATACATCGGCGTCCAGCCGACTTGTCTCCAACGGTATGTTGCTGCTTCGGGCACCATATGTTCGTTGTCCTGTGACTTTAGATTATCGAATCCGACGCAAAAGTGATAGTTAATTGTAACATTCAGGGCCTCCTAATGACGATGGGACACTGAAATTGCGTCGAGATTCAATACATCGTCCTCAAGCCGACTTGTCTCCAAGGGTCTAAGGCTGCCTAGGGCACCTTATGGTCGTTCTCTTGTAAGTCTATATTTTCGAATCCGACGCAAAAATGATAGTTAATTGTAACGTTCAATGCCTTGTAATGACGATGGAACTCTCAAATTGCGTCGAGATTCAATACATCGGTCTCCAGCCGACTTGTCTCCACGGGTCTATTGCTGCCTCGGGCAACTTATGGTCGTTCTCCTGTGAGTCTAGATTATCGAATCCGACGCAAAAATGATAGTTAATTGTAACGTTTAGGGCCTCCTAATGACGATGGAACACTCAAATTGCGTCTATATTCAATACATCGGCCTCCAGTCGATATGTCTCCAAGGGGTATATTGCTGTCTCGAGCACCGAATGAACTTCTCCTCTGACTAGATTATCGAATCCGACGCTAAACTGATAGTTAATTATAACGTTTAGGGCCTCCTAACGACGATGGGACACTCAAATTGCGTCGAGATTCAATACATCGTACTCCAGCCGACTTGTCTCCAAGGGTCTAATGCTGCCTCGGGCACCTTATGGTCGTTCTCTTGTAAGTCTACATTTTCGAATCCGACGCAATGATAGTTAATTGTAACGTTTAGGGCCTCCTAATGACGATGGAACACTCAATTTGCGTCGAGATTCAATACATGGGCCTCCAGCCGACTTGTCTCCAAGGGGATATTGCTGCCTCGGGCACCTTATGGTCGTTCTCCTGAGAGTCTAGATTTTCAAATCCGACGCAAAAATGATAGTTAATTGTAACGTTTAGGGCCTCCTAATGACGATGGAACACTCAATTTGCGTCGAGATTCAATACATGGGCCTCCAGCCGACTTGTCTCCAAGGGGATATTGCTGCCTCGGGCACCTTATGGTCGTTCTCCTGAGAGTCTAGATTTTCAAATCCGACGCAAAAATGATAGTTAATTGTAACGTTTAGGGCCTCCTAATGACGATGGGACACTCAAATTGCGTCGAGATTCAATACATCGTCCTCCAGCCGACTTGTCTCCAAGGGTCTAATGCTGCCTCGGGCACCTTATGGTCGTTCTCTTGTAAGTCTAGATTTTCGAATCCGACGCAATAATGATAGTCAATTGTAACGTTTAGGGCCTGCTAATGACGATGGAACACTCAAATTGCGTCGAGATTCAATACTTCGGCCTCCAGCCGACTTGTCTCCAATGGTCTGTTGCTGCCTCGGGCACCTTATGGTCGTTCTCCTGTGAGTTTAGATTATCGAATCCGACGCAAAAATGATAGTTAATTGTAACGTTTAGGGCCTCCTAATGATGATGGAACACTCAAATTGCGTCGAGATTCAATACATCGGCCTCCAGCCGACTTGTCTCCAAGGGTCTGTTGCTGCCTCGGGCACCTTATGGTCGTTCCCCGTGAGTTTAGATTATCGAATCCGACGCAAAAATGATAGTTAATTGTAACGTTTAGGGCCTCCTAATGACGATGGAACACTCATATTGCGTCGAGATTCAATACATCAGCATCCAGCCGACTTGTCTCCAAGGGGTCTAATGCTGCCTCGGGCACCTTATGGTCGTTCTCTTGTAAGTCTAGATTTTCGAATCCGACGCAATAATGATAGTTAATTGTAACGCTCAGGGCTTCCTAATGACGATGGAACTCTCAAATTGCGTCGAGATTCAATACGTCGTCCTCCAGCCGACTTGTCTCCAAGGGTCTGTTGCTGCCTCGGGCACCTTATGGTCGATCTCTTGTAAGTCTAGATTTTCGAATCCGACGCAATAATGATAGTTTATTGTAACGTTCAGGGCTACCTAATGACGATGGAACTCTCAATTTGCGTCGAGATTCAATACATCGTCCTCCAGCCGACTTTTCTCCAAGGGTCTGTTGCTGCCTCGGGCACCTTATGGTCGTTCTCCTGTGAGTTTAGATTATCGAATCCGACGCAAAAATGATATAGTTAATTGTAACGTTTAGGGCCTCCTAATGACGGTGGAACACTCAAATTGCGTCGAGATTTAATACATCGGCGTCCAGCCGACTTGTCTCCAAGGGTCTGTTGCTGCTTCGGGCACCTTATTGTCGTTCTCCTGTGAGTTTAGATTATCGAATCCGACGCAAAAGTGATAGTTAATTGTAACATTCAGGGCATCCTAATGACGATGGGACACTCAAATTGCGTCGAGATTCAATACATCGTCCTCCAGCCGACTTGTCTCCAAGGGTCTAATGCTGCCTCGGGCACCTTATGGTCGTTCTCTTGTAAGTCTAGATTTTCGAATCCGACGCAAAAATGATAGTTAATTGTAACGTTCAATGCCTTGTAATGACGATGGAACTCTCAAATTGCGTCGAGATTCAATACATCGGCCTCCAGCCGACTTGTCTCCACGGGTCTATTGCTGCCTCGGGCACCTTATGGTCGTTCTCCTGTGAGTCTAGATTATCGAATCCGACGCAAAAATGATAGTTAATTGTAACGTTTAGGGCCTCCTAATGACGATGGAACACTCAAATTGCGTCTATATTCAATACACCGGCCTCCAGTCGATTTGTCTCCAAGGGGTATATTGCTGTCTCGAGCACCGTATGAACTTCTCCTGTGACTAGATTATCGAATCCGACGTTAAAAGGATAGTTAATTGTAACGATTAGGGCCTCCTAATGACGATGGAACACTCAAATTGCGTCGAGATTCAATACTTCAGCCTCCAGCCGACTTGTCTCCAAGGGTCTGTTGCTGCCTCGGGCACCTTATAGTCGTTCTCCTGTGAGTTTAGATTATCGAATCCGACGCAAAAATGATAGTTAATTGTAACGTTTAGGGCCTCCTAATGACGATGGAACACTCAAATTGCGTCGAGATTCAATACATCGTCCTCCAGCCGACTTGTCTCCAAGGGTCTGTTGCTGCCTCGGGCACCTTATGGTCGTTCTCCTGTGAGTTTAGATTATCGAATCCGACGCAAAAATGATATAGTTAATTGTAACGTTGAGGGCCTCCTAATGACGATGGAACACTCAAATTGCGTCGAGATTGAATACATCGTCCTCCAGCCGACTTGTCTCCAAGGGTCTGTTGCTGCCTCGGCCACCTTATGGTCGATCTCTTGTAAGTCTAGATTTTCGAATCCGACGCAATAATGATAGTTTATTGTAACGTTCAGGGCTACCTAATGACGATGGAACTCTCAATTTGCGTCGAGATTCAATACATCGTCCTCCAGCCGACTTTTCTCCAAGGGTCTGTTGCTGCCTCGGGCACCTTATGGTCGTTCTCCTGTGAGTTTAGATTATCGAATCCGACGCAAAAATGATATAGTTAATTGTAACGTTTAGGGCCTCCTAATGACGATGGAACACTCAAATTGCGTCGAGATTTAATACATCGGCGTCCAGCCGACTTGTCTCCAAGGGTCAGTTGCTGCTTCGGGCACCTTATTGTCGTTCTCCTGTGAGTTTAGATTATCGAATCCGACGCAAAAGTGATAGTTAATTGTAACATTCAGGGCCTCCTAATGACGATGGGACACTCAAATCTCGTCGAGATTCAATACATCGTCCTCCAGCCGAATTGTCTCCAAGGGTCTAATGCTGCCTCGGGCACCTTATGGTCGTTCTCTTGTAAGTCTAGATTTTCGAATCCGACGCAAAATGATAGTTAATTGTAACGTTCAATGCCTTGTAATGACGATGGAACTCTCAAATTGCGTCGAGATTCAATCATCGGCCTCCAGCCGACTTGTCTCCAAGGGGATATTGCTGCCTCGGGCACCATATGGTCGTTCTCCTGTGAGTCTAGATTTTCAAATCCGACGCAAAAATGATAGTTAATTGTAACGTTTAGGGCCTCCTAATGACGATGGATTACTCAAATTGCGTCTATATTCAATACATCGGCCTCCAGTCGATTTGTCTCCAAGGGGTATATTGCTGTCTCGAGCACCGTATGAACTTCTCCTCTGACTGGATTATCGAATCCGACGCAAAAATGATAGTTAATTGTAACGTTTAGGGCCTCCTAATGACGGTGGAACACTCAAATTGCGTCGAGATTCAATACTTCGACCTCCAGCCGACTTGTCTCCAAGGGTCTGTTGCTGTCTCGAGCACCTTATGGTCGGTCTCCTGTGAGTTTAGATTATCGAATCCGACGCAAAAATGATAGTCAATTGTAACGTTTAGTGCCTCCTAATGACGATGGAACACTCAAATTGCGTCGAGATTCAATACATCGGCCTCCAGCCGACTTGTCTCCAAGGGGATATTGCTGCCTCGGGCACCATATGGTCGTTCTCCTGTGAGTCTAGATTTTCTAATCCGACGCAAAAATGATAGTTAATTGTAACGTTTAGGGCCTCCTAATGACGATGGGACACTCAAATTGCGTCGAGATTCAATACATCGTCCTCCAGCCGACTTGTCTCCAAGGGTCTGTTGCTGCCTCGGGCACCTTATGGTCGTTCTTCTGTGAGTTTAGATTATCGAATCCGACGCAAAAATGATAGTTAATTGTAACGTTTAGGGCCTCCTAATGACGATGGAACACTCAAATTGCGTCGAGATTCAATACATCGGCCTCCAGCCGACTTGTCTCCAAGGGTCTAATGCTGCCTCGGGCACCTTATGGTCGTTCTCTTGTAAGTCTAGATTATCGAATCCGACGCAATAATGATAGTTAATTGTACCGTTCAGGGCTTCCTAATGACGATGGATCTCTCAAATTGCGTCGAGATTCAATACGTGGTCCTCCAGCCGACTTGTCTCCAAGGGTCTGTTGCTGCCTCGGGCACCTTATGGTCGTTCTCCTGTGACTTTAGATTATCGAATCCGACGCAAAAGTGATAGTTAATTGTAACATTCAGGGCCTCCTAATGACGATGGGACACTCAAATTGCGTCGAGATTCAATACATCGTCCTCCAGCCGACTTGTCTCCAAGGGTCTAAGGCTGCCTAGGGCACCTTATGGTCGTTCTCTTGTAAGTCTATATTTTCGAATCCGACGCAAAAATGATAGTTAATTGTAACGTTCAATGCCTTGTAATGACGAAGGAACTCTCAAATTGCGTCGAGATTCAATACATCGGTCTCCAGCCGACTTGTCTCCACGGGTCTATTGCTGCCTGGGGCACCTTATGGTCGTTCTCCTGTGAGTCTAGATTATCGAATCCGACGCAAAAATGATAGTTAATTGTAACGTTTAGGGCCTCCTAATGACGATGGAACACTCAAATTGCGTCTATATTCAATACATCGGCCTCCAGTCGATATGTCTCCAAGGGGTATATTGCTGTCTCGAGCACCGTATGAACTTCTCCTCTGACTAGATTATCGAATCCGACGCTAAACTGATAGTTAATTGTAACGTTTAGGGCCTCCTAACGACGATGGGACACTCAAATTGCGTCGAGATTCAATACATCGTACTCCAGCCGACTTCTCTCCAAGGGTCTAATGCTGCCTCGGGCACCTTATGGTCGTTCTCTTGTAAGTCTAGATTTTCGAATCCGACGCAATGATAGTTAATTGTAACGTTTAGGGCCTCCTAATGACGATGGAACACTCGATTTGCGTGGAGATTCAATACATGGGCCTCCAGCCGACTTGTCTCCAAGGGGATATTGCTGCCTCGGGCACCTTATGGTCGTTCTCCTGAGAGTCTAGATTTTCAAATCCGACGCAAAAATGATAGTTAATTGTAACGTTTAGGGCCTCCTAATGACGAATGAACACTCAATTTGCGTCGAGATTCAGTACATGGGCCTCCAGCCGACTTGTCTCCAAGGGGATATTGCTGCCTCGGGCACCTTATGGTCGTTCTCCTGAGAGTCTAGATTTTCAAATCCGACGCAAAAATGATAGTTAATTGTAACGTTTAGGGCCTCCTAATGACGATGGGACACTCAAATTGCGTCGAGATTCAATACATCGTCCTCCAGCCGACTTGTCTCCAAGGGTCTAATGCTGCCTCGGGCACCTTATGGTCGTTCTCTTGTAAGTCTAGATTTTCGAATCCGACGCAATAATGATAGTCAATTGTAACGTTTAGGGCCTGCTAATGACGATGGAACACTCAAATTGCGTCGAGATTCAATACTTCGGCCTCCAGCCGACTTGTCTCCAATGGTCTGTTGCTGCCTCGGGCACCTTATGGTCGTTCTCCTGTGAGTTTAGATTATCGAATCCGACGCAAAAATGATAGTTAATTGTAACGTTTAGGGCCTCCTAATGACGATGGAACACTCAAATTGCGTCGAGATTCAATACATCGGCCTCCAGCCGACTTGTCTCCAAGGGTCTGTTGCTGCCTCGGGCACCTTATGGTCGTTCCCCGTGAGTTTAGATTATCGAATCCGACGCAAAAATGATAGTTAATTGTAACGTTTAGGGCCTCCTAATGACGATGGAACACTCAAATTGCGTCGAGATTCAATACATCAGCATCCAGCCGACTTGTCTCCAAGGGTCTAATGCTGCCTCGGGCACCTTATGGTCGTTCTCTTGTAAGTCTAGATTTTCGAATCCGACGCAATAATGATAGTTAATTGTAACGCTCAGGGCTTCCTAATGACGATGGAACTCTCAAATTGCGTCGAGATTCAATACGTCGTCCTCCAGCCGACTTGTCTCCAAGGGTCTGTTGCTGCCTCGGGCACCTTATGGTCGATCTCTTGTAAGTCTAGATTTTCGAATCCGACGCAATAATGATAGTTTATTGTAACGTTCAGGGCTACCTAATGACGATGGAACTCTCAATTTGCGTCGAGATTCAATACATCGTCCTCCAGCCGACTTTTCTCCAAGGGTCTGTTGCTGCCTCGGGCACCTTATGGTCGTTCTCCTGTGAGTTTAGATTATCGAATCCGACGCAAAAATGATATAGTTATTGTAACGTTTAGGGCCTCCTAATGACGATGGAACACTCAAATTGCGTCGAGATTTAATACATCGGCGTCCAGCCGACTTGTCTCCAAGGGTCTGTTGCTGCTTCGGGCACCTTATTGTCGTTCTCCTGTGAGTTTAGATTATCGAATCCGACGCAAAAGTGATAGTTAATTGTAACATTCAGGGCATCCTAATGACGATGGGACACTCAAATTGCGTCGAGATTCAATACATCGTCCTCCAGCCGACTTGTCTCCAAGTGGCTAATGCTGCCTCGGGCACCTTATGGTCGTTCTCTTGTAAGTCTAGATTTTCGAATCCGACGCAAAAATGATAGTTAATTGTAACGTTCAATGCCTTGTAATGACGATGGAACTCTCAAATTGCGTCGAGATTCAATACATCGGCCTCCAGCCGACTTGTCTCCACGGGTCTATTGCTGCCCCGGGCACCTTATGGTCGTTCTCCTGTGAGTCTAGATTATCGAATCCGACGCAAAAATGATAGTTAATTGTAACGTTTAGGGCCTCCTAATGACGATGGAACACTCAAATTGCGTCGAGATTCAATACTTCAGCCTCCAGCCGACTTGTCTCCAAGGGTCTGTTGCTGCCTCGGGCACCTTATAGTCGTTCTCCTGTGAGTTTAGATTATCGAATCCGACGCAAAAATGATAGTTAATTGTAACGTTTAGGGCCTCCTAATGACGATGGAACACTCAAATTGCGTCGAGATTCAATACATCGTCCTCCAGCCGACTTGTCTCCAAGGGTCTGTTGCTGCCTCGGGCACCTTATGGTCGTTCTCCTGTGAGTTTAGATTATCGAATCCGACGCAAAAATGATATAGTTAATTGTAACGTTTAGGGCCTCCTAATGACTATGGAACACTCAAATTGCGTCGAGATTCAATACATCGGCGTCCAGCCGACTTGTCTCCAAGGGTCTGTTTCTGCTTCGGGCACCTTATGGTCGTTCTCCTGTGAGTTTAGATTATCGAATCCGACGCAAAAGTGATAGTTAATTGTAACATTCAGGGCCTCCTAATGACGATGGGACACTCAAATTGCGTCGAGATTCAATACATCGTCCTCCAGCCGACTTGTCTCCAAGGGTCTAATGCTGCCTCGGGCACCTTATGGTCGTTCTCTTGTAAGTCTAGATTTTCGAATCCGACGCAAAAATGATAGTTAATTGTAACGTTCAATGCCTTGTAATGACGATGGAACTCTCAAATTGCGTCGAGATTCAATACATCGGCCTCCAGCCGACTTGTCTCCACGGGTCTATTGCTGCCTCGGGCACCTTATGGTCGTTCTCCTGTGAGTCTAGATTATCGAATCCGACGCAAAAATGATAGTTAATTGTAACGTTTAGGGCCTCCTAATGACGATGGAACACTCAAATTGCGTCGATATTCAATACGTCGTCCTCCAGCCGACTTGTCTCCAATGGTCTGTTGCTGCCTCGGGCACCTTATGGTCGATCTCTTGTAAGTCTAGATTTTCGAATCCGACGCAATAATGATAGTTAATTGTAACGTCCAGGGCTACCTAATGACGATGGAACTCTCAATTTGCGTCGAGAAACAATACATCGTCCTCCAGCCGACTTGTCTCCAAGGGTCTGTTGCTGCCTCGGGCACCTTATGGTCGTTCTCCTGTGAGTTTAGATTATCGAATCCGACGCAAAAATGATATAGTTAATTGTAACGTTTAGGGCCTCCTAATGACGATGGAACACTCAAATTGCGTCGAGATTCAATACATCGGCGTCCAGCCGACTTGTCTCCAAGGGTCTGTTGCTGCTTCGGACTCCTTATGGTCGTTCTCCTGTGAGTTTAGATTATCGAATCCGACGCAAAAGTGATAGTTAATTGTAACATTCAGGGCCTCCTAATGACGATGGGACACTCAAATTGCGTCGAGATTCAATACATCGTCCTCCAGCCGACTTGTCTCCAAGGGTCTAATGCTGCCTCGGGCACCTTATGGTCGTTCTCTTGTAAGTCTAGATTTTCGAATCCGACGCAAAAATGATAGTTAATTGTAACGTTCAATGCCTTGTAATGACGATGGAACTCTCAAATTGCGTCGAGATTCAATACATCGGCCTCCAGCCGACTTGTCTCCACGGGTCTATTGCTGCCTCGGGCACCTTATGGTCGTTCTCCTGTGAGTCTAGATTATCGAATCCGACGCAAAACTGATAGTTAATTGTAACGTTTAGGGCCTCCTAATGACGATGGAACACTCAAATTGCGCCTATATTCAATACATCGGCCTCCAGTCGAATTGTCTCCAAGGGGTATATTGCTGTCTCTAGCACCGTATGAACTTCTCCTCTGACTAGATTATCGAATCCGACGCTAAAATGATAGTTAATTGTAACGTTTAGGGCCTCCTAACGACGATGGGACACTCAAATTGCGTCGAGATTCAATACATCGTCCTGCAGCCGACTTGTCTCCAAGGGTCTAATGCTGCCTCGGGCACCTTATGGTCGTTCCTTGTAAGTCTAGATTTTCGAATCCGACGCAATAATGATAGTTAATTGTAACGTTTAGGGCCTCCTAATGACGATGTAACACTCAAATTGCGTCGAGATTCAATACTTCGGCCTCCAGCCGAGTTGTCTCCAAGGGTCTGTTGCTGCCTCGGGCACCTTATAGTCGTTCTCCTGTGAGTTTAGATTATCGAATCCGACGCAAAAATGATAGTTAATTGTAACGTTTAGGGCCTCCTAATGACGATGGAACACTCAAATTGCGTCGAGATTCAATACATCGGCCTCCAGCCGACTTGTCTCCAAGGGTCTGTTGCTGCCTCGGGCACCTTATGGTCGTTCTCCTGTGAGTTTAGATTATCGAATCCGACGCAAAAATGATAGTTAATTGTAACGTTTAGGGCCTCCTAATGACGATGGAACACTCAAATTGCGTCGAGATTCAATACGTCGTCCTCCAGCCGACTTGTCTCCAAGGGTCTGTTGCTGCCTCGGGCACCTTATGGTCGATCTCTTGTAAGTCTAGATTTTCGAATCCGACGCAATAATGATAGTTAATTGTAACGTTTAGGGCCTCCTAATGACGATGGAACACTCAAATTGCGTCGTGATTCAATACTTCGGCCTCCAGCCGAGTTATCTCCAAGGGTCTGTTGCTGCCTCGGGCACCTTGTGGTCATTCTCCTGTGAGTTTAGATTACCGAATCCGACGCAAAAATGATAGTTAATTGTAACGTTTAGGGCCTCCTAATGACGATGGAACTCTCAATTTGCGTCGAGATTCAATACATCGTCCTCCAGCCGACTTGTCTCCAAGGGTCTGTTGCTGCCTCGGGCACCTTATGGTCGTTCTTCTGTGAGTTTAGATTATCGAATCCGACGCAAAAATGATAGTTAATTGTAACGTTTAGGGCCTCCTAATGACGATGGAACACTCAAATTGCGTCGAGATTCAATACATCGGCCTCCAGCCGACTTGTCTCCAAGGGTCTGTTGTTGCCTCGGGCACCTTATGGTCGTTCTCCTGTGAGTTTAGATTATCGAATCCGACGCAAAAATGATAGTTAATTGTAACGTTTAGGGCCTCCTAATGACGATGGAACACTCAAATTGCGTCGAGATTCAATACTTCGGCCTCCAGCCGACTTGTCTCCAAGGGTCTGTTGCTGCCTCGGGCACCTTATGGTCGTTCTCCTGTGAGTTTAGATTATCGAATCCGACGAAAAAATGATAGTTAATTGTAACGTTTAGGGCCTCCTAATGACGATGGAACACTCATATTGCGTCGAGATTCAATACATCGGCCTCCAGCCGACTTGTCTCCAAGGGTCTGTTGCTGCCTCGGGCACCTTATGGTCGTTCCCTGTGAGTTTAGATTATCGAATCCGACGCTAAAATGATAGTTAATTGTAACGTTTAGGGCCTCCTAATGACGCTGGAATACTCTAATTGCGTCGAGATTCAATACATCGGCCTCCAGCCGACTTGTCTCCAAGGGTCTGTTGCTGCCTCGGGCACCTTATGGTCGTTCTCCTGTGATTTTAGATTATCGAATCCGACGCAAAAATGATAGTTAATTGTAACGTTTAGGGCCTCCTAATGACGATGGAACACTCAAATTGCGTCGAGATTCAATACATCGGCATCCAGCCGACTTGTCTGCAAGGGTCTAATGCTGCCTCGGGCACCTTATGGTCGTTCTCTTTTAAGTCTAGATTTTTGAATCCGACGCAATAATGATAGTTAATTGTAACGCTCAGGGCTTCCTAATGACGATGGAACTCTCAAATTGCGTCGAGATTCAATACGTCGTCCTCCAGCCGACTTGTCTGCAAGGGTCTGTTGCTGCCTCGGGCACCTTATGGTCGATCTCTTGTAAGTCTAGATTTTCGAATCCGACGCAATAATGATAGTTAATTGTAACGTTCAGGGCTACCTATTGACGATGGAACTCTCAATTTGCGTCGAGATTCAATACATCGTCCTCCAGCCGACTTGTCTCCAAGGGTCTGTTGCTGCCTCGGGCACCTTATGGTCGTTCTGCTGTGAGTTTAGATTATCGAATCCGACGCAAAAATGATATAGTTAATTGTAACGTTTAGGGCCTGCTAATGACGATGGAACACTCAAATTGCGTCGAGATTCAATACATCAGTGTCCAGCCGACTTGTCTCCAAGGGTCTGTTGCTGCTTCGGGCACCTTATGGTCGTTCTCCTGTGAGTTTAGATTATCGAATCCGACGCAAAAATGATATAGTTAATTGTAACGTTTAGGGCCTCCTAACCACGATGGGACACTCAAATTGCGTCGAGATTCAATACATCGTCCTGCAGCCGACTTGTCTCCAAGGGTCTAATGCTGCCTCGGGCACCTTATGGTCGTTCTCTTGTAAGTCTAGATTTTCGAATCCGACGCAATAATGATAGTTAATTGTAACATTTAGGACCTCCTAATGACGATGGAACACTCAAATTGCGTCGAGATTCAATTCTTCGGCCTCCAGCTGACTTGTCTCCAAGGGTCTGTTGCTGCCTCGGGCACCTTATAGTCGTTCTCCTGTGAGTTTAGATTATCGAATCCGACGCAAAAATGATAGTTAATTGTAACGTTTAGGGCCTCCTAATGTCGATGGAACACTCAAATTGCGTCGAGATTCAATACATCGGCCTCCAGCCGACTTGTCTCCAAGGGTCTGTTGCTGCCTCGGGCACCTTATGGTCGTTCTCCTGTGAGTTTAGATTATCGAATCCGACGCAAAAATGATAGTTAATTGTAAGGTTTAGGGCCTCCTAATGACGATGGAACACTCAAATTGCGTCGAGATTCAATACGTCGTCCTCCAGCCGACTTGTCTCCAAGGGTCTGTTGCTGCCTCGGGCACCTTATGGTCGATCTCTTGTAAGTCTAGATTTTCGAATCCGACGCAATAATGATAGTTAATTCTAACGTTCAGGGCTACCTAATGACGATGGAACTCTCAATTTGCGTCGAGAAACAATACATCGTCCTCCAGCCGACTTGTCTCCAAGGGTCTAATGCTGCCTCGGGCACCTTATGGTCGTTATCCTATGAGTTTAGATTATCGAATCCGACGCAAAAATGATATAGTTAATTGTAACGTTTAGGGCCTCCTAATGACGATGGAACACTCAAATTGCGTCGAGATTCAATACATCGGCGTCCAGCCGACTTGTCTCCAAGGGTCTGTTGCTGCTTCGGGCACCTTATGGTCGTTCTCCTGTGAGTTTAGATTATCGAATCCGACGCAAAAATGATAGTTAATTGTAACGTTTAGGGCCTCCTAATGTCGATGGAACACTCAAATTGCGTCGAGATTCAATACATCGGCCTCCAGGCGACTTGTCTCCAAGGGTCTGTTGCTGCCTCGGGCACCTTATGGTCGTTCTCCTGTGAGTTTAGATTATCGAATCCGACGCAAAAATGATAGTTAATTGTAAGGTTTAGGGCCTCCTAATGACGATGGAACACTCAAATTGCGTCGAGATTCAATACGTCGTCCTCCAGCCGACTTGTCTCCAAGGGTCTGTTGCTGCCTCGGGCACCTTATGGTCGATCTCTTGTAAGTCTAGATTTTCGAATCCGACGCAATAATGATAGTTAATTCTAACGTTCAGGGCTACCTAATGACGATGGAACTCTCCAATTTGCGTCGAGAAACAATACATCGTCCTCCAGCCGACTTGTCTCCAAGGGTCTAATGCTGCCTCGGGCACTTTATGGTCGTTATCCTATGAGTTTTAGATTATCGAATCCGACGCAAAAATGATATAGTTAATTGTAACGTTTAGGGCCTCCTAATGACGATGGAACACTCAAATTGCGTCGAGATTCAATACATCGGCGTCCAGCCGACTTGTCTCCAAGGGTCTGTTGCTGCTTCGGGCACCTTATGGTCGTTCTCCTGTGAGTTTAGAATATCGAATCCGACGCAAAAGTGATAGTTAATTGTAACATTCAGGGCCTCCTAATGACGATGGGACACTCAAATTGCGTCGAGATTCAATACATCGTCCTCCAGCCGACTTGTCTCCAAGGGTCTAATGCTGCCTCTGGCACCTTATGGTCGTTCTCTTGTAAGTCTAGATTTTCGGATCCGACGCAAAATTGATAGTTAATTGTAACGTTCAATGCCTTGTAATGACGATGGAACTCTCAAATTGCGTCTATATTCAATACATCGGCCTCCAGTCGATTTGTCTCCAAGGGGTGTATTGCTGTCTCGAGCACCGTATGAACTTCTCCTCTGACTAGATTATCGAATCCGACGATTAAATGATTGTTAATTGTAACGTTTAGGGCCTCCTAACGACGATGGGACACTCAAATTGCGTCGAGATTCAATACTTCGGCCTCCAGCCGACTTGTCTCCAAGGGTCTGTTGCTGCCTCGGGCCTTTATGGTTGTTCTCCTGTGAGTTTAGATTATCGAATCCGACGCAAAAATGATAGTTAATTGTAACGTTTAGGGCCTCCTAATGACGATGGAACACTCAAATTGCGTCGAGATTCAATACATCGGCCTCCAGTCGACTTGTCTCCAAGGGGATATTGCTGCCTCGGGCCCCTTATGGTCGATCCCTGTGAGTCTAGATTTTCAAATCCGACGCTAAAATGATAGTTAATAGTAACGTTTAGGGCGTCCTAATGACGATGCGACACTCAAATTGCGTCGAGATTCAATACATCGTCCTCCAGCCGACTTGTCTCCAAGGGTCTTATGCTGCCTCGGGCACCTTATGGTCGTTCTCTTGTAAGTCTAGATTTTCGAATCCGACGCAATAATGATAGTTAATTGTAACGTTCAGGGCTTCCTAATGACGATGGATCTCTCAAATTGCGTCGAGATTCAATACATCGTCCTCCAGCCGACTTGTCTCCAAGGGTCTGTTGCTGCCTCGGGCACCTTGTGGTCATTCTCCTGTGAGTTTAGATTATCGAATCCGACGTAAAAATGATAGTTAATTGTAACGTTTAGGGCCTCCTAATGACGATGGAACACTCAAATTGCGTCGATATTCAATACATCGTCCACCAGCCGACTTGTCTCCAATGGTCTGTTGCTGCCTCGAGCACCTTATGGTCGTTCTCCTGTGAGTTTAGATTATCGAATCCGACGCAAAAATGATAGTTAATTGTAACGTTTAGTGCCTCCTAATGACGATGGAACACTCAAATTGCGTCGAGATTCAATACATCGGCCTCCAGCCGACTTGTCTCCAAGGGGATATTGCTGCCTCGGGCACCATATGGTCGTTCTCCTGTGAGTCTAGATTTTCAAATCCGACGCAAAAATGATAGTTAATTGTAACGTTTAGGGCCTCCTAATGACGATGGGACACTCAAATTGCGTCGAGATTCAATACATCGTCCTCCAGCCGACTTGTCTCCAAGGGTCTAATGCTGCCTCGGGCACCTTATGGTCGTTCTCTTGTAAGTCTAGATTTTCGAATCCGACGCAAAAATGATAGTTAATTGTAACATTCAGAGCCTCCTAATGACGATGGGACACTCAAATTGCGTCGAGATTCAATACATCGTCCTCCAGCCGACTTGTCTCCAAGGGTCTGTTGCTGCCTCGGGCACCTTATGGTCGTTCTTCTGTGAGTTTAGATTATCGAATCCGACGCAAAAATGATAGTTAATTGTAACGTTCAGGGCCTCCTAAAGACGATGGAACACTCAAATTGCGTCGAGATTATATACATCGGCCTCCAGCCGACTTGTCTCCAGGGGTCTGTTGTTGCCTCGGGCACCTTATGATCGTTGTCCTGTGAGTTTAGATTATCGAATCCGACGCAAAAATGATAGTTAATTGTAACGTTTAGGGCCTCCTAATGACGATGGAACACTCGAATTGCGTCGAGATTCAATACTTCGGCCTCCAGCCGACTTGTCTCCAAGGGTCTGTTGCTGCCTCGGGCACGTTATGGTCGTTCTCCTGTGAGTTTAGATTATCGAATCCGACGCAAAAATGATATAGTTAATTGTAACGTTTAGGGCCTCCTAATGACGATGGAACACTCAATTTGCGTCGAGATTCAATACATCGTCCTCTAGCCGACTTGTCTCCAAGGGTCTGTTGCTGCCTCGGGCACCTTATGGTCGTTCTCCTGTGAGTTTAGATTATCGAATCCGACGCAAAAATGATATAGTTAATTGTAACGTTTAGGGCCTCCTAATGACGATGGAACACTCAAATTGCGTCGAGATTCAATACATTAGCCTCCAGCCGACTTGTCTCCAAGGTTCTGTTGCTGCTTCGGGCACCTTATGGTCGTTCTCCTGTGACTTTAGTTTATCGAATCCGACGCAAAAGTGATAGTTAATTGTAACATTCAGGCCTCCTAATGACGATGGGACACTCAAAATGCGTCGAGATTCAATACATCGTCCTCCAGCCGACTTGTCTCCAAGGGTCTAATGCTGCCTCGGGCACCTTATGGTCGTTCTCTTGTAAGTCTAGATTTTCGAATCCGACGCAAAAATGATAGTTAATTGTAACGTTCAATGCCTCGTAATGACGATGGAACTCTCAAATTGCGTCGAGATTCAATACATCGGCCTCCAGCCGACTTGTCTCCACGGGTCTATTGCTGCCTCGGGCACCTTATGGTCGTTCTCCTGTGAGTCTAGATTATCGAATCCGACGCAAAAATGATAGTTAATTGCAACGTTTAGGGCCTTTTAATAACGATGGAAAACTCAAATTGCGTCTATATTCAATACATCGGCCTCCAGTCGATTTGTCTCCAAGGGGTATATTGCTGTCTCGAGCACCGTATGAACTTCTCCTCTGACTAGATTATCGAATCCGACGCTAAAATGATAGTTAATTGTAACGTTTAGGGCCTCCTAATGACGGTGGAACACTCAAATTGCGTCTATATTCAATACATCGGCCTCCAGTCGATTTGTCTCCAAGGGGTATATTGCTGTCTCGAGCACCGTATGAACTTCTCCTCTGACTAGATTATCGAATCCGACGCTAAAATGATAGTTAATTGTAACGTTTAGGGCCTCCTAACGACGATGGAACACTCAAATTGCGTCGAGATTCAATACATCGGCCTCCAGCCGACTTGTCTCTAAGGGTCTGTTGCTGCCTCGGGCACCTTATGGTCGTTCCCTGTGAGTTTAGATTATCGAATCCGACGCAAAAATTATAGTTAATTGTAACGTTTAGGGCCTCCTAATGACGATGGAACACTCAAATTGCGTCGAGATTCAATACTTCGGCCTCCAGCCGACTTGTCTCCAAGGGTCTGTTGCTGCCTCGGGCACCTTATGGTCGTTCTCCTGTGAGTTTAGATTATCGAATCCGACCCAAAAATGATAGTTAATTGTAACGTTTAGGGCCTCCTAACGACGATGGGACACTCAAATTGCGTCGAGATTCAATACTTCGGCCTCCAGCCGGCTTGTCTCCAAGGGTCTGTTGCTGCCTCGGGCCTTTATGGTTGTTCTCCTGTGAGTTTAGATTATCGAATCCGACGCAAAAATGATAGTTAATTGTAACGTTTAGGGCCTCCTAATGACGATGGAACACTCAAATTGCGTCGAGATTCAATACATCGGCCTCCAGTCGACTTGTCTCCAAGGGGATATTGCTGCCTCGGGCCCCTTATGGTCGATCCCTGTGAGTCTAGATTTTCAAATCCGACGCTAAAATGATAGTTAATAGTAACGTTTAGGGCGTCCTAATGACGATGCGACACTCAAATTGCGTCGAGATTCAATACATCGTCCTCCAGCCGACTTGTCTCCAAGGGTCTTATGCTGCCTCGGGCACCTTATGGTCGTTCTCTTGTAAGTCTAGATTTTCGAATCCGACGCAATAATGATAGTTAATTGTAACGTTCAGGGCTTCCTAATGACGATGGATCTCTCAAATTGCGTCGAGATTCAATACATCGTCCTCCAGCCGACTTGTCTCCAAGGGTCTGTTGCTGCCTCGGGCACCTTGTGGTCATTCTCCTGTGAGTTTAGATTATCGAATCCGACGTAAAAATGATAGTTAATTGTAACGTTTAGGGCCTCCTAATGACGATGGAACACTCAAATTGCGTCGATATTCAATACATCGTCCACCAGCCGACTTGTCTCCAATGGTCTGTTGCTGCCTCGAGCACCTTATGGTCGTTCTCCTGTGAGTTTAGATTATCGAATCCGACGCAAAAATGATAGTTAATTGTAACGTTTAGTGCCTCCTAATGACGATGGAACACTCAAATTGCGTCGAGATTCAATACATCGGCCTCCAGCCGACTTGTCTCCAAGGGGATATTGCTGCCTCGGGCACCATATGGTCGTTCTCCTGTGAGTCTAGATTTTCAAATCCGACGCAAAAATGATAGTTAATTGTAACGTTTAGGGCCTCCTAATGACGATGGGACACTCAAATTGCGTCGAGATTCAATACATCGTCCTCCAGCCGACTTGTCTCCAAGGGTCTAATGCTGCCTCGGGCACCTTATGGTCGTTCTCTTGTAAGTCTAGATTTTCGAATCCGACGCAAAAATGATAGTTAATTGTAACATTCAGAGCCTCCTAATGACGATGGGACACTCAAATTGCGTCGAGATTCAATACATCGTCCTCCAGCCGACTTGTCTCCAAGGGTCTGTTGCTGCCTCGGGCACCTTATGGTCGTTCTTCTGTGAGTTTAGATTATCGAATCCGACGCAAAAATGATAGTTAATTGTAACGTTCAGGGCCTCCTAAAGACGATGGAACACTCAAATTGCGTCGAGATTATATACATCGGCCTCCAGCCGACTTGTCTCCAGGGGTCTGTTGTTGCCTCGGGCACCTTATGATCGTTGTCCTGTGAGTTTAGATTATCGAATCCGACGCAAAAATGATAGTTAATTGTAACGTTTAGGGCCTCCTAATAACGATGGAACACTCGAATTGCGTCGAGATTCAATACTTCGGCCTCCAGCCGACTTGTCTCCAAGGGTCTGTTGCTGCCTCGGGCACGTTATGGTCGTTCTCCTGTGAGTTTAGATTATCGAATCCGACGCAAAAATGATATAGTTAATTGTAACGTTTAGGGCCTCCTAATGACGATGGAACACTCAATTTGCGTCGAGATTCAATACATCGTCCTCTAGCCGACTTGTCTCCAAGGGTCTGTTGCTGCCTCGGGCACCTTATGGTCGTTCTCCTGTGAGTTTAGATTATCGAATCCGACGCAAAAATGATATAGTTAATTGTAACGTTTAGGGCCTCCTAATGACGATGGAACACACAAATTGCGTCGAGATTCAATACATTAGCCTCCAGCCGACTTGTCTCCAAGGTTCTGTTGCTGCTTCGGGCACCTTATGGTCGTTCTCCTGTGACTTTAGTTTATCGAATCCGACGCAAAAGTGATAGTTAATTGTAACATTCAGGCCTCCTAATGACGATGGGACACTCAAAATGCGTCGAGATTCAATACATCGTCCTCCAGCCGACTTGTCTCCAAGGGTCTAATGCTGCCTCGGGCACCTTATGGTCGTTCTCTTGTAAGTCTAGATTTTCGAATCCGACGCAAAAATGATAGTTAATTGTAACGTTCAATGCCTCGTAATGACGATGGAACTCTCAAATTGCGTCGAGATTCAATACATCGGCCTCCAGCCGACTTGTCTCCAAGGGTCTGTTGCTGCCTCGGGCACCTTATGGTCGTTCCCTGTGAGTTTAGATTATCGAATCCGACGCTAAAATGATAGTTAATTGTAACGTTTAGGGCCTCCTAATGACGCTGGAATACTCTAATTGCGTCGAGATTCAATACATCGGCCTCCAGCCGACTTGTCTCCAAGGGTCTGTTGCTGCCTCGGGCACCTTATGGTCGTTCTCCTGTGAGTTTAGATTATCGAATCCGACGCAAAAATGATAGTTAATTGTAACGTTTAGGGCCTCCTAATGACGATGGAACACTCAAATTGCGTCGAGATTCAATACATCGGCATCCAGCCGACTTGTCTGCAAGGGTCTAATGCTGCCTCGGGCACCTTATGGTCGTTCTCTTTTAAGTCTAGATTTTTGAATCCGACGCAATAATGATAGTTAATTGTAACGCTCAGGGCTTCCTAATGACGATGGAACTCTCAAATTGCGTCGAGATTCAATACGTCGTCCTCCAGCCGACTTGTCTGCAAGGGTCTGTTGCTGCCTCGGGCACCTTATGGTCGATCTCTTGTAAGTCTAGATTTTCGAATCCGACGCAATAATGATAGTTAATTGTAACGTTCAGGGCTACCTATTGACGATGGAACTCTCAATTTGCGTCGAGATTCAATACATCGTCCTCCAGCCGACTTGTCTCCAAGGGTCTGTTGCTGCCTCGGGCACCTTATGGTCGTTCTGCTGTGAGTTTAGATTATCGAATCCGACGCAAAAATGATATAGTTAATTCTAACGTTTAGGGCCTGCTAATGACGATGGAACACTCAAATTGCGTCGAGATTCAATACATCAGTGTCCAGCCGACTTGTCTCCAAGGGTCTGTTGCTGCTTCGGGCACCTTATGGTCGTTCTCCTGTGAGTTTAGATTATCGAATCCGACGCAAAAATGATATAGTTAATTGTAACGTTTAGGGCCTCCTAACCACGATGGGACACTCAAATTGCGTCGAGATTCAATACATCGTCCTGCAGCCGACTTGTCTCCAAGGGTCTAATGCTGCCTCGGGCACCTTATGGTCGTTCTCTTGTAAGTCTAGATTTTCGAATCCGACGCAATAATGATAGTTAATTGTAACATTTAGGACCTCCTAATGACGATGGAACACTCAAATTGCGTCGAGATTCAATTCTTCGGCCTCCAGCCGACTTGTCTCCAAGGGTCTGTTGCTGCCTCGGGCACCTTATAGTCGTCCTCCTGTGAGTTTAGATTATCGAATCCGACGCAAAAATGATAGTTAATTGTAACGTTTAGGGACTCCTAATGACGATGGAACACTCAAATTGCGTCGAGATTCAATACGTCGTCCTCCAGCCGACTTGTCTCCAAGGGTCTGTTGCTGCCTCGGGCACCTTATGGTCGATCTCTTGTAAGTCTAGATTTTCGAATCCGACGCAATAATGATAGTTAATTCTAACGTTCAGGGCTACCTAATGACGATGGAACTCTCAATTTGCGTCGAGAAACAATACATCGTCCTCCAGCCGACTTGTCTCCAAGGGTCTAATGCTGCCTCGGGCACCTTATGGTCGTTATCCTATGAGTTTAGATTATCGAATCCGACGCAAAAATGATATAGTTAATTGTAACGTTTAGGGCCTCCTAATGACGATGGAACACTCAAATTGCGTCGAGATTCAATACATCGGCGTCCAGCCGACTTGTCTCTAAGGGTCTGTTGCTGCTTCGGGCACCTTATGGTCGTTCTCCTGTGAGTTTAGAATATCGAATCCGACGCAAAAGTGATAGTTAATTGTAACATTCAGGGCCTCCTAATGACGATGGGACACTCAAATTGCGTCGAGATTCAATACATCGTCCTCCAGCCGACTTGTCTCCAAGGGTCTAATGCTGCCTCTGGCACCTTATGGTCGTTCTCTTGTAAGTCTAGATTTTCGGATCCGACGCAAAATTGATAGTTAATTGTAACGTTCAATGCCTTGTAATGACGATGGAACTCTCAAATTGCGTCTATATTCAATACATCGGCCTCCAGTCGATTTGTCTCCAAGGGGTGTATTGCTGTCTCGAGCACCGTATGAACTTCTCCTCTGACTAGATTATCGAATCCGACGATTAAATGATTGTTAATTGTAACGTTTAGGGCCTCCTAACGACGATGGGACACTCAAATTGCGTCGAGATTCAATACATCGTCCCCCAGCCGACTTGTCTCCAAGAGTCTAATGCTGCCTCGGGCACCTTATGGTCGTTCTCTTGTAGGTCTAGATTTTCGAATCCGACGCAATAATGAAAGTTAATTGTAACTTTTAGGGCCTCCTAATGACGATGGAACACTCAAATTGCGTCGAGATTCAATACTTCGGCCTCCAGCCGACTTGTCTCCAAGGGTCTGTTGCTGCCTCGGGCCCCTTATGGTTGTTCTCCTGTGAGTTTAGATTATCGAATCCGACGCAAAAATGATAGTTAATTGTAACGTTTAGGTCCTCCTAATGACGATGGAACACTCAAATTGCGTCGAGATTCAATACATCGGCCTCCAGTCGACTTGTCTCCAAGGGGATATTGCTGCCTCGGGCCCCTTATGGTCGATCCCTGTGAGTCTAGATTTTCAAATCCGACGCTAAAATGATAGTTATTAGTAACGTTTAGGGCGTCCTAATGACGATGCGACACTCAAATTGCGTCGAGATTCAATACATCGTCCTCCAGCCGACTTGTCTCCAAGGGTCTTATGCTGCCTCGGGCACCTTATGGTCGTTCTCTTGTAAGTCTAGATTTTCCAATCCGACGCAATAATGATAGTTAATTGTAACGTTCAGGGCTTCCTAATGACGATGGATCTCTCAAATTGCGTCGAGATTCAATACATCGTCCTCCAGCCGACTTGTCTCCAAGGGTCTGTTGCTGCCTCGGGCACCTTGTGGTCATTCTCCTGTGAGTTTAGATTATCGAATCCGACGTAAAAATGATAGTTAATTGTAACGTTTAGGGCCTCCTAATGACGATGGAACACTCAAATTGCGTCGATATTCAATACATCGTCCACCAGCCGACTTGTCTCCAATGGTCTGTTGCTGCCTCGAGCACCTTATGGTCGTTCTCCTGTGAGTTTAGATTATCGAATCCGACGCAAAAATGATAGTTAATTGTAACGTTTAGTGCCTCCTAATGACGATGGAACACTCAAATTGCGTCGAGATTCAATACATCGGCCTCCAGCCGACTTGTCTCCAAGGGTCTAATGCTGCCTCGGGCACCTTATGGTCGTTCTCTTGTAAGTCTAGATTTTCGAATCCGACGCAAAAATGATAGTTAATTGTAACATTCAGAGCCTCCTAATGACGATGGGACACTCAAATTGCGTCGAGATTCAATACATCGTCCTCCAGCCGACTTGTCTCCAAGGGTCTGTTGCTGCCTCGGGCACCTTATGGTCGTTCATCTGTGAGTTTAGATTATCGATTCCGACGCAAAAATGATAGTTAATTGTAACGTTCAGGGCCTCCTAAAGACGATGGAACACTCAAATTGCGTCGAGATTATATACATCGGCCTCCAGCCGACTTGTCTCGAAGGGTCTGTTGTTGCCTCGGGCACCTTATGATCGTTGTCCTGTGAGTTTAGATTATCGAATCCGACGCAAAAATGATAGTTAATTGTAACGTTTAGGGCCTCCTAATGACGATGGAACACTCGAATTGCGTCGAGATTCAATACTTCGGCCTCCAGCCGACTTGTCTCCAAGGGTCTGTTGCTGCCTCGGGCACGTTATGGTCGTTCTCCTGTGAGTTTAGATTATCGAATCCGACGCAAAAATGATATAGTTAATTGTAACGTTTAGGGCCTCCTAATGACGATGGAACACTCAATTTGCGTCGAGATTCAATACATCGTCCTCTAGCCGACTTGTCTCCAAGGGTCTGTTGCTGCCTCGGGCACCTTATGGTCGTTCTCCTGTGAGTTTAGATTATCGAATCCGACGCAAAAATGATATAGTTAATTGTAACGTTTAGGGCCTCCTAATGACGATGGAACACTCAAATTGCGTCGAGATTCAATACATTAGCCTCCAGCCGACTTGTCTCCAAGGTTCTGTTGCTGCTTCGGGCACCTTATGGTCGTTCTCCTGTGACTTTAGTTTATCGAATCCGACGCAAAAGTGATAGTTAATTGTAACATTCAGGCCTCCTAATGACGATGGGACACTCAAAATGCGTCGAGATTCAATACATCGTCCTCCAGCCGACTTGTCTCCAAGGGTCTAATGCTGCCTCGGGCACCTTATGGTCGTTCTCTTGTAAGTCTAGATTTTCGAATCCGACGCAAAAATGATAGTTAATTGTAACGTTCAATGCCTCGTAATGACGATGGAACTCTCAAATTGCGTCGAGATTCAATACATCGGCCTCCAGCCGACTTGTCTCCACGGGTCTATTGCTGCCTCGGGCACCTTATGGTCGTTCTCCTGTGAGTCTAGATTATCGAATCCGACGCAAAAATGATAGTTAATTGCAACGTTTAGGGCCTTTTAATAACGATGGAAAACTCAAATTGCGTCTATATTCAATACATCGGCCTCCAGTCGATTTGTCTCCAAGGGGTATATTGCTGTCTCGAGCACCGTATGAACTTCTCCTCTGACTAGATTATCGAATCCGACGCTAAAATGATAGTTAATTGTAACGTTTAGGGCCTCCTAATGACGGTGGAACACTCAAATTGCGTCTATATTCAATACATCGGCCTCCAGTCGATTTGTCTCCAAGGGGTATATTGCTGTCTCGAGCACCGTATGAACTTCTCCTCTGACTAGATTATCGAATCCGACGCTAAAATGATAGTTAATTGTAACGTTTAGGGCCTCCTAACGACGATGGAACACTCAAATTGCGTCGAGATTCAATACATCGGCCTCCAGCCGACTTGTCTCTAAGGGTCTGTTGCTGCCTCGGGCACCTTATGGTCGTTCCCTGTGAGTTTAGATTATCGAATCCGACGCAAAAATGATAGTTAATTGTAAGGTTTAGGGCCTCCTAATGACGATGGAACACTCAAATTGCGTCGAGATTCAATACATCGTCCTCCAGCCGACTTGTGTTCAAGGGTCTAATGCTGCCTCGGGCACCTTATGGTCGTTCGCCTGTGAGTTTAGATTATCGAATCCGACGCAAAAATGATAGTTAATTGTAACGCTCAGGGCTTCCTAATGACGATGGAACTCTCAAATTGCGTCGAGATTCAATACGTCGTCCTCCAGCCGACTTGTCTGCAAGGGTCTGTTGCTGCCTCGGGCACCTTATGGTCGATCTCTTGTAAGTCTAGATTTTCGAATCCGACGCAATAATGATAGTTAATTGTAACGTTCAGGGCTACCTAATGACGATGGAACTCTCAATTTGCGTCGAGATTCAATACATCGTCCTCCAGCCGACTTGTCTCCAAGGGTCTGTTGCTGCCTCGGGCACCTTATGGTCGTTCTCCTGTGAGTTTAGATTATCGAATCCGACGCAAAAATGATACAGTTAATTGTAACGTTTAGGGCCTCCTAATGACGATGGAACACTCAAATTGCGTCGAGATTCAATACATCAGCGTCCAGCCGACTTGTCTCCAAGGTTCTGTTGCTGCTTCGGGCACCTTATGGTCGTTCTCCTGTGACTTTAGTTTATCGAATCCGACGCAAAAGTGATAGTTAATTGTAACATTCAGGGCCTCCTAATGACGATGGGACACTCAAAATGCGTCGAGATTCAATACATCGTCCTCCAGCCGACTTGTCTCCAAGGGTCTAACGCTGCCTCGGGCACCTTATGGTCGTTCTCTTGTAAGTCTAGATTTTCGAATCCGACGGAAAAATGATAGTTAATTGTAACGTTCAATGCCTTGTAATGACGATGGAAATCTCAAATTGCGTCGAGATTCAATACATCGGCCTTCAGCCGAGTTGTCTCCACGGGTCTATTGCTGCCTCGGGCACCTTATGGTCGTTCTCCTGTGAGTCTAGATTATCGAATCCGACGCAAAAATGATAGTTAATTGCAACGTTTAGGGCCTTTTAATAACGATGGAAAACTCAAATTGCGTCTATATTCAATACATCGGCCTCCCGTCGATTTGTCTCCAAGGGGTATATTGCTGTCTCGAGCACCGTATGAACTTCTCATCTGACTAGATTATCGAATCCGACGCTAAAATGATAGTTAATTGTAACGTTTAGGGCCTGCTAACGACGATGGGACACTCAAATTGCGTCGAGATTCAATACATCGTCCTCCAGCTGACTTGTCTCCAAGGGTCTAATGCTGCCTCGGGCACCTTATGGTCGTTCTCTTCTAAGTCTAGATTTTCGAATCCGACGCAAAAATGATAGTTAATTGTAACGTTTAGGGCCTCCTAATGACGATGGGACACTCAAATTGCGACGAGATTCAATACGTCGTCCTCCAGCCGACTTTTCTCCAAGGGTCTGTTGCTGCCTCGGGCACCTTATGGTCGTTCTCCTGTGAGTTTAGATTATCGAATCCGACGCAAAAATGATAGTTAATTGTAACGTTTAGGGCCTCCTAATGACGATGGAACACTCAAATTGCGTCGAGATTCAATACTTCGGCCTCCAGCCGACTTATCTCCAAGGGTCTGTTGCTGCCTCGGGCACCTTATGGTCGTTTTCCTGTGAGTTTAGATTATCGAATCCGACGCAAAAATGATAGTTAATTGTAACGTTTAGGGCCTCCTAACGACGATGGGACACTCAAATTGCGTCGAGATTCAATACATCGTCCTCCAGCCGACTTGTCTCTAAGGGTCTAATGCTGCCTCGGGCACCTTATGGACGTTCTCTTGTAAGTCTAGATTTTCGAATCCGACGCAATAATGATAGTTAATTGTAACGTTCAGGGCTTCCTAATGACGATGGAACTCTCAAATTGCGACGAGATTCAATACGTCGTCCTCCAGCCGACTTGTCTCCAAGGGTCTGTTGCTGCCTCGGGCACCTTATGGTCGTTCTCCTGTGAGTTTAGATTATCGAATCCGACGCAAAAATGATAGTTAATTGTAACGTTTAGGGCCTTATAATGACGATGGAACACTCAAATTGCGTCGAGATTCAATACATCGGCCTCCAGCCGACTTGTCTCCAAGGGTCTGTTGCTGCCTCGGGCACCTTATGGTCGTTCCCTGTGAGTTTAGATTATCGAATCCGACGCAAAAATGATAGTTAATTGTAACGTTTAGGGCCTCCTAATGATGATGGAACACTCAAATTGCGTCGAGATTCAATACATCGGCATCCAGCCGACTTGTCTCCAAGGGTCTAATGCTGCCTCGGGCACCTTATGGTCGTTCTCTTGTAAGTCTAGATTTTCGAATCCGACGCAATAATGATAGTTAATTGTAACGCTCAGGGCTTCCTAATGACGATGGAACTCTCAAATTGCGTCGAGATTCAATACGTCGTCCTCCAGCCGACTTGTCTCCAAGGGTCTGTTGCTGCCTCGGGCACCTTATGGTCGATCTCTTGTAAGTCTAGATTTTCGAATCCGACGCAATAATGATAGTTGATTGTAACGTTCAGGGCTACCTAATGACGATGGAACTCTCAATTTGCGTCGAGATTCAATACATCGTCCTCCAGCCGACTTTTCTCCAAGGGTCTGTTGCTGCCTCGGGCACCTTATGGTCGTTCTCCTGTGAGTTTAGATTATCGAATCCGACGCAAAAATGATATAGTTAATTGTAACGTTTAGGGCCTCCTAATGACGATGGAACACTCAAATTGCGTCGAGATTCAATACATCGGCGTCCAGCCGACTTGTCTCCAAGGGTCTGTTGCTGCTTCGGGCACCTTATGGTCGTTCTCCTGTGAGTTTAGATTATCGAATCCGACGCAAAAGTGATAGTTAATTGTAACATTCAGGGCCTCCTAATGACGATGGGACACTCAAATTGCGTCGAGATTCAATACATCGTCCTCCAGCCGACTTGTCTCCAAGGGTCTAATGCTGCCTCGGGCACCTTATGGTCGTTCTCTTGTAAGTCTAGATTTTTGAATCCGACGCAAAAATGATAGTTAATTGTAACGTTCAATGCCTTGTAATGACGATGGAACTCTCAAATTGCGTCGAGATTCAATACATCGGCCTCCAGCCGACTTGTCTCCACGGGTCTATTGCTGCCTCGGGCACCTTATGGTCGTTCTCCTGTGAGTCTAGATTATCGAATCCGACGCAAAAATTATAGTTAATTGTAACGTTAAGGGCCTCCTAATGACGATGGAACACTCAAATTGCGTCTATATTCAATACATCGGCCACCAGTCGATTTGTCTCCAAGGGGTATATTGCTGTCTCGAGCACCGTATGAACTTCTCCTCTGACTAGATTATCGAATCCGACGCTAAAATGATAGTTAATTGTAACGTTTAGGGCCTCCTAACGACGATGGGACACTCAAATTGCGTCGAGATTCAATACTTCGGCCTCCAGCCGACTTGTCTCCAAGGGTCTGTTGCTGCCTCTGGCACCTTATGGTCGTTCTCCTGTGAGTTTAGATTATCGAATCCGACGCAAAAATGATAGTTAATTGTAACGTTTAGGGCCTCCTAATGACGATGGAACACTCAAATTGCGTCGAGATTCAATACATCAGCCTCCAGCCGACTTGTCTCCAAGGGGATATTGCTGCCTCGGGCACCTTATGGTCGTTCTCCTGTGAGTCTAGATTTTCAAATCGGACGCAAAAATGATAGTTAATTGTAACGTTTAGGGCCTCCTAATGACGATGGGACACTCAAATTGCGTCGAGATTCAATACATCGTCCTCCAGCCGACTTGTCTCCAAGGGTCTAATGCTGCCTCGGGCACCTTATGGTCGTTCTCTTGTAAGTCTAGATTTTCGAATCCTACGCAATAATGATAGTTAATTGTAACGTTTAGGGCCTCCTAATGACGATGGAACACTCAAATTGCGTCGAGATTCAATACTTCGGCCTCCAGCCGACTTGTCACCAAGGGTCTGTTGCTGCCTCGGGCACCTTATGGTCGTTCTCCTGTCAGTTTAGATTATCGAATCCGACGCAAAAATGATAGTTAATTGTAACGTTTAGGGCCTCCTAATGACGATGGAACACTCAAATTGCGTCGAGATTCAATAAATCGGCCTCCAGCCGACTTGTCTCCAAGGGTCTGTTGCTGCCTCGGGCACCTTATGGTCGTTCCCTGTGAGTTTAGATTATCGAATCCGACGCAAAAATGATAGTTAATTGTAACGTTTAGGGCCCCCTAATGACGATGGAACACTCAAATTGCGTCGAGATTCAATGCATCGGCCTTTAGCCGACTTGTCTGCAAGGGTCTGTTGCTGCCTCGGGCACCTTATGGTCGTTCTCCTGTGAGTTTAGATTATCGAATCCGACGCAAAAATGATAGTTAATTGTAACGTTTAGGGCCTCCAAATGACGATGGAACACTCAAATTGCGTCGAGATTCAATACGTCGTCCTCCAGCCGACTTGTCTCCAAGGGTCTGTTGCTGCCTCGGGCACCTTATGGTCGATCTCTTGTAAGTCTAGATTTTCGAATCCGACGCAATAATGATAGTTAATTGTAACGTTCAGGGTTACCTAATGACGATGAAACTCTCAAATTGCGTCGAGATTCAATACGTCGTCCTCCAGCCGACTTGTCTCCAAGGGTCTGTTGCTGCCTCGGGCACCTTATGGTCATTCTCCTGTGAGTTTAGATTATCGAATCCGACGCAAAAATGATAGTTAATTGTAACGTTTAGGGCCTCCTAATGACGATGGAACACTCAAATTGCGTCGAGATTCAATACATCGGCCTCCAGCCGACTTGTCTCCAAGGGTCTGTCGCTGCCTCGGGCACCTTATGGTCGTTCTCCTGTGAGTCTAGATTTTTGAATCCGACGCGAAAATTATAGTTAATTGTAACGTTTACGGCCTCCTAATGACGATGGAACACTCAAATTGCGTCGAGATTCAATACATCGTCCTCCAGCCGACTTGTCTCCAAGTGTCTAATGCTGCCTCGGGCACCGTATGGTCGTTCTCTTGTAAGTCTAGATTTTTGAATCCGACGCAAAAATGATAGTTAACTGTAACGTTCAATGCCTTGTAATGACGATGGAACTCTCAAATTGCGTCGAGATTCAATACGTCGTCCTCCAGCCGACTTGTCTCCAAGGGTCTGTTGCTGCCTCGGGCACCTTATGGTCGATCTCTTGTAAGTCTAGATTTTCGAATCCGACGCAATAATGATAGTTTATTGTAACGTTCAGGGCTACCTAATGACGATGGAACTCTCAATTTGCGTCGAGATTCAATACATCGTCCTCCAGCCGACTTTTCTCCAAGGGTCTGTTGCTGCCTCGGGCACCTTGTGGTCATTCTCCTGTGAGTTTAGATTATCGAATCCGGCGCAAAAATGATAGTTAATTGTAACGTTTAGGGCCTCCTAATGACGATGGAACACTCAAATTGCGTCGAGATTCAATACATCGTCCTCCAGCCGACTTGTCTTCAATGGTCTGTTGCTGCCTCGAGCACCTTATTGTCGTTCTCCTGTGAGTTTAGATTATCGAATCCGACGCAAAAATGATAGTTAATTGTAACGTTTAGTGCCTCCTAATGACGATGGAACACTCAAATTGCGTCGAGATTCAATACATCGTCCTCCAGCCGACTTGTCTCCAAGGGTCTGTTGCTGCCTCGGGCACCTTATGGTCGTTCTTCTGTGAGTTTAGATTATCGAATCCGACGCAAAAATGATAGTTAATTGTAACGTTTAGGGCCTCCTAATGACGATGGAACACTCAAATTGCGTCGAGATTCAATACATCGGCCTCCAGCCGACTTGTCTCCAAGGGTCTGTTGTTTGCCTCGGGCACCTTATGGTCGTTCTCCTGTGAGTTTAGATTATCGAATCCGACGCAAAAATGATAGTTAATTGTAACGTTTAGGGCCTCCTAATGACGATGGAACACTCAAATTGCGTCGAGATTCAATACTTCGGCCTCCAGCCGACTTGTCTCCAAGGGGTCTGTTGCTGCCTCGGGCACCTTATGGTCGTTCTCCTGTGAGTTTAGATTATCGAATCCGACGAAAAAATGATAGTTAATTGTAACGTTTAGGGCCTCCTAATGACGATGGAACACTCAAATTGCGTCGAGATTCAATACATCGGCCTCAGCCGACTTGTCTCCAAGGGTCTGTTGCTGCCTCGGGCACCTTATGGTCGTTCCCTGTGAGTTTAGATTATCGAATCCGACGCTAAAATGATAGTTAATTGTAAACGTTTAGGGCCTCCTAATGACGCTGGAATACTCTAATTGCGTCGAGATTCAATACATCGGCCTCCAGCCGACTTGTCTCCAAGGGGTCTGTTGCTGCCCTCGGGCACCTTATGGTCGTTCTCCTGTGAGTTTAGATTATCGATTCCGACGCAAAAATGATAGTTAATTGTAACGTTTAGGGCCTCCTAATGACGATGGAACACTCAAATTGCGTCGAGATTCAATACATCGGCATCCAGCCGACTTGTCTGCAAGGGTCTAATGCTGCCTCGGGCACCTTATGGTCGTTCTCTTTTAAGTCTAGATTTTTGAATCCGACGCAATAATGATAGTTAATTGTAACGCTCAGGGCTTCCTAATGACGATGGAACTCTCAAATTGCGTTGAGATTCAATACGTCGTCCTCCAGCCGACTTGTCTGCAAGGGTCTGTTGCTGCCTCGGGCACCTTATGGTCGATCTCTTGTAAGTCTAGATTTTCGAATCCGACGCAATAATGATAGTTAATTGTAACGTTCAGGGCTACCTATTGACGATGGAACTCTCAATTTGCGTCGAGATTCAATACATCGTCCTCCAGCCGACTTGTCTCCAAGGGTCTGTTGCTGCCTCGGGCACCTTATGGTCGTTCTGCTGTGAGTTTAGATTATCGAATCCGACGCAAAAATGATATAGTTAATTGTAACGTTTAGGGCCTCCTAATGACGATGGAACACTCAAATTGCGTCGAGATTCAATACATCAGTGTCCAGCCGACTTGTCTCCAAGGGTCTGTTGCTGCTTCGGGCACCTTATGGTCGTTCTCCTGTGAGTTTGGATTATCGAATCCGACGCAAAAATGATATAGTTAATTGTAACGTTTAGGGCCTCCTAACCACGATGGGACACTCAAATTGCGTCGAGATTCAATACATCGTCCTGCAGCCGACTTGTCTCCAAGGGTCTAATGTTGCCTCGGGCACCTTATGGTCGTTCTCTTGTAAGTCTAGATTTTCGAATCCGACGCAAAAATGATAGTGAATTGTAACGTTCAGCGCCTTCTAATGAGGATAGAAGACTCAAATTGCGTCGAGATTCAATACATCGGCCTCCAGCCGACTTGTCTCCAAGGGTCTGTTGCTGCCTCGGGCACCTTATGGTCGTTCTCCTGTGAGTTTAGATTATCGATTCCGACGCAAAAATGATAGTTAATTGTAACGTTTAGGGCCCTCCTAATGACGATGGAACACTCAAATTGCGTCGAGATTCAATACATCGGCATCCAGCCGACTTGTCTGCAAGGGTCTAATGCTGCCTCGGGCACCTTATGGTCGTTCTCTTTTAAGTCTAGATTTTTGAATCCGACGCAATAATGATAGTTAATTGTAACGCTCAGGGCTTCCTAATGACGATGGAACTCTCAATTGCGTCGAGATTCAATACGTCGTCCTCCAGCCGACTTGTCTGCAAGGGTCTGTTGCTGCCTCGGGCACCTTATGGTCGATCTCTTGTAAGTCTAGATTTTCGAATCCGACGCAATAATGATAGTTAATTGTAACGTTCAGGGCTACCTATTGACGATGGAACTCTCAATTTGCGTCGAGATTCAATACATCGTCCTCCAGCCGACTTGTCTCCAAGGGTCTGTTGCTGCCTCGGGCACCTTATGGTCGTTCCGCTGTGAGTTTAGATTATCGAATCCGACGCAAAAATGATATAGTTAATTGTAACGTTTAGGGCCTCCTAATGACGATGGAACACTCAAATTGCGTCGAGATTCAATACATCAGTGTCCAGCCGACTTGTCTCCAAGGGTCTGTTGCTGCTTCGTTCTCCTGTGAGTTTAGATTATCGAATCCGACGCAAAAATGATATAGTTAATTGTAACGTTTAGGGCCTCCTAACCACGATGGGACACTCAAATTGCGTCGAGATTCAATACATCGTCCTGCAGCCGACTTGTCTCCAAGGGTCTAATGTTGCCTCGGGCACCTTATGGTCGTTCTCTTGTAAGTCTAGATTTTCTAATCCGACGCAAAAATGATAGTGAATTGTAACGTTCAGCGCCTTCTAATGAGGATAGAAGACTCAAATTGCGTCGAGATTCAATACATCGGCCTCCAGCCGATTTGTCTCCAAGGGTCTGTTGCTGCCTCGGGCAACTTATGGTCGTTCTCCTGTGAGTTTAGATTATCGAATCCGACGCAAAAATGATAGTTAATTGTAACGTTTAGGGCCTCCTCATGACGATGGAACACTCAAATTGCTTCGACATTCAATACATTGGCCTCCAGCCGACTAGTCTCCAAGGGTCTGTTGCTGTATCGGGCACCTTATGGTAGTTCTCCTGTGAGTTTAGATTATCGAATCCGACGAAAAATGGATAGTTAATTGTAACGTTTAGGCCCTCCTAATGACGATGGAACACTCAAATTGCGTCGAGATACTATACATCGGCCTCCAGCCGACTTGTCTCCAAGGGGATATTGCTGCCTCGGGCACCTTATGGTCGTTCTCCCTGTGAGTCTAGATTTTCGAATCCGACGCAAAAATGATAGTTAATTGGAACGTTTAGGGCCTCCTAATGACCGATGGGACACTCAAATTGCGTCGAGATTCAATACATCGGCCTCCAGCCGACTCATCTCCAAGGGGATATTGCTGTCTCGGGCACAATATGATCCATCTCCTGTGAGTCTAGATTTTCGAATCCGACGCAAAAAATGATAGTGAATTGTAACGTTCAGCGCCTTCTAATGAGGACAGAAGACTGAAATTGCGTCGAGATTCAATACATCGGCCTGCAGCCGACTTGTCTCCAAGGGTCTGTTGCTGCCTCGGGCACCTTATGGTCGTTCTCCTGTGAGTTTAGATTATCGAATCCGACGAAAAATGATAGTTAATTGTAACGTTTAGGGCCTCCTCATGACGATGGAACACTCAAATTGCGTCGAGATTCAATACATCGGCCTCCAGCCGACTTGACTCCTTGGGTCTGTTGCTGCCTCGGGCACCTTATGGTCGTTCTCCTGTGAGTTTAGATTTTCGAATCCGAAGCAAAATGATAGTTAATTGTAACGTTTAGGGCCTCCTAATGACGATGGGACACTCAAATTGCGTCGAGATTGAATACATCGTCCTCCCGCCGACTTGTCTCCTAGGGGTCTAATGCTGCCTCGGGCACCTTATGGTCGTTCTCTTGTAAGTCTAGATTTTCGAATCCGACGCAAAAATGATAGTTAATTGTAACGTTCAGGGCCTCCTAATGACGATGGAACTCTCAAATTGCGTCGAGATTCAATACATCGTCCTCCAGCCGACTTGTCTCCAAGGGTCTATTGGTGCCTCGGGCACCTTATGGTCGTTCTCCTGTGAGTCTAGATTTTCGAATCCGACGCAAAAATGATAGTTAATTGTAACGTTTAGGCCCTCTTAATGACGATGGAACACTCAAATTGCGTCGAGATTCTATACATCGGCCTCCAGCCGACTTATCTCCAAGGGGATATTGCTGCCTCGGGCACCTTATGGTCGTTCTCCTGTGAGTTTAGATTATCGAATCCGACGCAAAAATGATAGTTAAATGTATCGTTTAGGGCCTCTTAATGACGATGGAACACGCAAATTAGATCGAGATTTAATACATCGGGTTCCAGCCGACTTGTCTCCAAGGGTCTGTTGCTGTATCGGGCACCTTATGATAGTTCTCCTGTGAGTTTAGATTATCGAATCCGACGCAAAAATGATAGTTAATTGTAACGTTTAGGGCCTCCTAATGACGATGGAACACGCAAATTGCGTCGATATTCAATACATCGGCCTCCAGTCGATTTGTCTCCAAGGGGTAAATTGCTGTCTCGAGCACAGTATGAGCTTTGCCTGTGAGTAGATTTTCGAATCGGACGCTAAAATGATAGTTAATTGTAACGTTCAGGGACTTGTAATGACGATGGAACACTCAAATTGCGTCGAGATTCAATACATCGGCCTCCAGCCGACTTGTCTCCAAGGGTCTATTGCTGCCTCGGGCACCTCATGGTCGTTCTCCTGTGAGTCTAGATTTTCGAAACCGACGCGAAACTGATAGTTAATTGTAACGTTCAGGGCCTCCTAATGACGATGGAACACTCAAATTGCGTCGAGATTCAATACATCGGCCTGCAGCCGACTCTTCTCCAAGGGGACATTGCTGTCTCGGGCACAATATGATCCATCTCCTGTGAGTCTAGATTTTCGAATCCGACGCAAAAATGATAGTGAATTGTAACGTTCAGCGCCTTCTAATGAGGACAGAAGACTCAAATTGCGTCGAGATTCAATACATCGGCCTCCAGCCGACTTGTCTCCAAGGGTCTGTTGCTGCCTCGGGCACCTTATGGTCGTTCTCCTGTGAGTTTAGATTATCGAATCTGACGCAATAATGATAGTTAATTGTAACGTTTAGGGCCTCCTAATGACGATGGAACACTCAAAATGCGTCGAGATTCTATACATTGGCCTCCAGCCGACTTGTCTCCAAGGGGATATTGCTGCCTCGGGCACCTTATGGTCGTTCTCTTGTAAGTCTAGATTTTCGAATCCGACGCAAAAATGATAGTTAATTGTAACGTTCAGGGCCTCCTAATGACGATGGAACTCTCAAATTGCGTCGAGATTCAATACATCGTCCTCCAGCCGACTTGTCTCCAAGGGTCTATTGGTGCCTCGGGCACCTTATGGTCGTTCTCCTGTGAGTCTAGATTTTCGAATCCGACGCAAAAATGATAGTTAATTGTAACGTTCAGGGCCTTGTAATGACGATGGAACACTCAAATTGGGTCGAGATTCAAAACATCGGCCTCCAGACGACTTGTCTCCAAGGGTCTGTTGCTGCCTCGGCCACCTTATGGTCGTTCTCCTGTGAGTTTAGATAATCGAATCCGACGCAAAAATGATAGTTAATTGTAACGTTTAGGGCCTCCTAATGACGATGGAACACTCAAATTGCGTCGAGATTCAATACATCGGCCTCCAGCTGACTTGTCTCCAAGGGTCTATTGCTGCCTCGGGCACCTTATGGTCGTTCTCCTGCGAGTCTAGATTTTCGAATTCGACGCGAAACTGATAGTTAATTGTAACGTTCAGCTCCTCCTAATGACGATAGAACACACAAATTGCGTCGAGATTCAATACATCGGCCTCCAGCCGACTCTTCTCCAAGGGGATATTGCTGTCTCGGGCACAATATGATCTATCTCCTGTGAGTCTAGATTTTCGAATCCGACGCAAAAATGATAGTGAATTGTAACGTTCAGCGCCTTCTAATGAGGATAGAAGACTCAAATTGCGTCGAGATTCAATACATCGGCCTCCAGCCGACTTGTCTCCAAGGGTCTGTTGCCGCCTCGGGCACCTTATGGTCGTTCTCCTGTGAGTTTAGATT
>NW_025726015.1:61043-145677 GCF_021461395.2 Schistocerca americana
TGGAGGCCGATGAATTGAATCTCGACGCACCTTTGAGTCTTCTATCCTCATTAGAAGGCGCTGAACGTTACAATTCACTATCATTTTTGCGTCGGATTCGAAAATCTAGACTCACAGGAGATGGATCATATTGTGCCCGAGACAGCAATATCCCCTTGGAGAAGAGTCGGCTGGAGGCCGATGTATTGAATCTCTACGCAATTTGAGTGTTCCATCGTCATTAGGAGGCCCTGAACGTTACAGTTAACTATCATTTTTGCGTCGGATTCGAAAATCTAGACTTACAAGAAAACGACCATAAGGTGCCCGAGGCAGCAATATCCCCTTGGCGACAAGTCGGCTGGAGGCCGATGTATAGAATCTCGACGCAATTTGAGTGTTCCATCGTCATTAGGAGGGCCTAAACTTTACAATTAACTATCATTTTTGCGTCGGATTCGATAATCTAAACTCACAGGAGAACGACCATAAGGTGCCCGAGGCAGCGATAGACCCTTGTAGACAAGTCGGCTGGAGGACGATGTATTGACTCTCTACGCAATTTGAGTGTCCCATCGTCATTAGGAGGCCCTAAACGTTACAATTAACTATCATTTTTGCGTCGGATTCGATAATCTAAACTCACAGGAGAACGACCATAAGGTGTCCGAGGCAGCAACAGACCCTTGGAGACAAGTCGGCTGGAGGCCGATGTATTGAATCTCGACGCAATTTGAGTGTTCCATCGTCATTAGGAGGCGCTGAACGTTACAGTTAACTATCATTTTTGCTTCGGATTCGAAAATCTAGACTTACAAGAGAACGACCATAAGGTGCCCGAGGCAGCATTAGACCCTTGGAGACAAGTCGGCTGGAGGCCGATGTATTGAATCTCGACGCAATTTGAGAGTTCCACCGTCACTAAGAGGCCCTAAACGTTACAATTAACTATCATTTTTGCTTCGGATTCGAAAATCTAAACTCACAGGAGAACGACCATAAGGTGCCCGAGGCAGCAACAGACCCTTGGAGTCAAGTCGGCTGGAGGCCGATGTATTGAATCTCGACGCAATTTGAGTGTTCCATCGTCATGAGGAGGCCCTAAACGTTGCAATTAACTATCATTTTTCGTCGGATTCGATAATCTAAAGTCACAGGAGAACGACCATAAGGTGCCCGAGGCAGCAACAGACCCTTGGAGACAAGTCGGCTGGAGGCCGATGTATTGAATCTCGACGCAATTTCAGTCTTCTATCCTCATTAGAAGGCGCTGAACGTTACAATTCACTATCATTTTTGCGTCGGATTCGAAAATCTAGACTCACAGGAGATGGATCATATTGTGCCCGAGACAGCAATATCCCCTTGGAGATGAGTCGGCTGGAGGCCGATGTATTGAATCTCGACGCAATTTGAGTGTTCCATCGTCATTAGGAGGCCCTGAACGTTACAGTTAACTATCATTTTTGCGTCGGATTCGAAAATCTAGACTTACAAGAGAACGACCATAAGGTGCCCGAGGCAGCATTAGACCCTTGGAGACAAGTCGGTAGGAGGACGATGTATTGAATCTCGACGCAATTTGAGTGTTCCATCGTCATTAGGAGGCGCTGAACCTTACAATTAACTATGAGTTTCGCGTCGGATTCGAAAATCTAGACTCACAGGAGAACGACCATAAGGTGCCCGAGGCAGCAATATCCCCTTGGAGACAAGTCGGCTGGAGGCCAATGTATAGAATCTCGACGCAATTTGAGTGTTCCATCGTCATTAGGAGGCCCTAAACGTTACAATTAACTATCATTATTGCGTCAGATTCGATAATCTAAACTCACAGGAGAACGACCATAAGGTGCCCGAGGCAGCAACAGACCCTTGGAGACAAGTCGGCTGGAGGACGATGTATTGAATCTCGACGCAATTTGAGTGTTCCATCGTCATTACAAGGCCATGAACGTCACAATTAACTATCATTTTAGCGGCGGATTCGAAAATCTACTCACAGGCGAAGCTCATACGGTGCTCGAGACAGCAATTTACCCCTTGGAGACAAATCGACTGGAGGCCGATGTATTGAATATCGACGCAATTTGAGTGTTCCATCGTCATTAGGAGGCCCTAAACGTTCCAATTAACTATCATTTTTGCGTCGGATTCCAAAATCTAGACTCACAGGAGAACGACCATAAGGTGCCCGAGGCAGCAATATCCCCTTGGAGACAATCCGGCTGGAGGCCGATGTATAGAATCTCGACGCAATTTGAGTGTTCCATCGTCATTAGGAGGGCCTAAAAGTTACAATTAACTATCATTTTTGCGTCGGATTCGATAATCTAAACTCACAGGAGAACGACCATAAGGTGCCCGAGGCAGCGATAGACCCTTGTAGACAAGTCGGCTGGAGGACGATGTATTGACTCTCTACGCAATTTGAGTGTCCCATCGTCATTAGGAGGCCCTAAACGTTACAATTAACTATCATTTTTGAGTCGGATTCGATAATCTAAACTCACAGGAGAACGACCATAAGGTGCCGGAGGCGGCAACAGGCCCTTGGAGACAAGTCGGCTGGAGGCCGATGTATTGAATCTCGACGCAATTTGAGTCTTCTATCCTCATTAGAAGGCGCTGAACGTTACAATTCACTATCATTTTTGCGTCGGATTCGAAAATCTAGACTCACAGGAGAACGACCATAAGTTGCCCGAGGCAGCAATTGACCCTTGGAGACAAGTCGGCTGGAGGCCGATGTATTGAATCTCGACGCAATTTGAGTGTTCCATCGTCATTATGAGGCCCTAAACGTTACAATTAACTATCATTTTTGCGTCGGATTCGATTATCTAAACTCACAGGAGAACGACCATAAGGTGGCCGAGGCAGCAACAGACCCTTGGAGACAAGTCGGCTGGAGGCCGATGTATTGAATCTCGACCCAATTTGAGTGTTCCATCGTCATTACAAGGCCCTGAACGTTACAATTAACTATCATTTTTCCGTCGGATTCGAAAATCTAGACTCACAGGAGATGGATCATATTGTGCCCGAGCAGCAATGTCCCCTTGGAGAAGAGTCGGCTGGAGGCCGATGTATTGAATCTCGACGCAATTTGAGTGTTCCATCGTCATTAGGAGGCCCTAAACGTTACAATTAACTATCATTTCTGCGTCGGATTCGATTATCTAAACTCACAGGAGAACGACCATAAGGTGGCCGAGGCAGCTACAGACCCTTGGAGACAAGTCGGCTGGAGGCCGATGTATTGAATCTCGACGCAATTTGAGTGTTCCATCGTCATTAGGAGGCCCTAAACGTTACAATTAACAATCATTTTTGCGTCGGATTCGATAATCTAAACTCACAGGAGAACGACCATAAGGTGCCCGAGGCAGCAATATCCCCTTGGAGACAAGTCGGCTGGAGGCGGAGGTATAGAATCTCGACGAAATTTGAGTGTTCCATCGTCATTAGGAGGGCCTAAACGTTACAATTAACTATCATTTTTGCGTCGGATTCGATAATCTAAACTCACAGGAGAACGAAAATAAGGTGCCCGAGGCAGCGATAGACCCTTGGAGACAAGTCGGCTGGAGGACGATGTATTGAATCTCGACGCAATTTGAGTCTTCTATCCTCATTAGAAGGCGCTGAACGTTACAATTCACTATCAATTTTTGCGTCGGATTCGAAAATCTAGACTCACAGGAGATGGATCATATTGTGCCAGAGACAGCAATATCCCCTTGGAGCAGAGTCGGCTGGAGGCCGATGTATTGAATCTCGACGCAATTTGAGTGTTCCATCGTCATTAGGAGGCCCTGAACGTTACAGTTAACTATCATTTTTGCGTCGGATTCGAAAATCTAGACTTACAAGAAAACGACCATAAGGTGCCCGAGGCAGCAATATCCCCTTGGAGACAAGTCGGCTGGAGGCCGATGTATAGAATCTCGACGCAATTTGAGTGTTCCATCGTCATTAGGAGGGCCTAAACGTTACAATTAACTATCATTTTTGCGTCGGATTCGATAATCTAAACTCACAGGAGAACGACCATAAGGTGTCCGAGGCAGCAACAGACCCTTGGAGACAAGTCGGCTGGAGGCCGATGTATTGAATCTCGACGCAATTTGAGTGTTCCATCGTCATTAGGAGGCGCTGAACGTTACAGTTAACTATCATTTTTGCGTCGGATTCGAAAATCTAGACTTACAAGAGAACGACCATAAGGTGCCCGAGGCAGCATTAGACCCTTGGAGACAAGTCGGCTGGAGGCCGATGTATTGAATCTCGACGCAATTTGAGAGTTCCACCGTCACTAAGAGGCCCTAAACGTTACAATTAACTATCATTTTTGCTTCGGATTCGAAAATCTAAACTCACAGGAGAACGACCATAAGGTGCCCGAGGCAGCAACAGACCCAAGGAGTCAAGTCGGCTGGAGGCCGATGTATTGAATCTCGACGCAATTTGAGTGTTCCATCGTCATGAGGAGGCCCTAAACGTTACAATTAACTATCATTTTTCGTCGGATTCGATAATCTAAACTCACAGGAGAACGACCATAAGGTGCCCGAGGCAGCAACAGACCCTTGGAGACAAGTCGGCTGCAGGCCGATGTATTGAATCTCGACGCAATTTCAGTCTTCTATCCTCATTAGAAGGCGCTGAACGTTACAATTCGCTATCATTTTTGCGTCGGATTCGAAAATCTAGACTCACAGGAGATGGATCATATTGTGCCCGAGACAGCAATATCCCCTTGGAGATGAGTCGGCTGGAGGCCGATGTATTGAATCTCGACGCAATTTGAGTGTCCCATCGTCATTAGGAGGCCCTAAACGTTCCAATTAACTATCATTTTTGCGTCGGATTCGAAAATCTAGACTCACAGGAGAACGACCATAAGGTGCCCGAGGCAGCAATATCCCCTTGGAGACAAGTCGGCTGGAGGCCGATGTATTGAATCTCGACGCAATTTGAGTCTTCTATCCTCATTAGAAGGCGCTGAACGTTACAATTCACTATCATTTTTGCGTCGGATTCGAAAATCTAGACTCACAGGAGATGGATCATATTGTGCCCGAGACAGCAATGTCCCCTTGGAGAAGAGTCGGCTGGAGGCCGATGTATTGAATCTCGACGCAATTTGAGTGTTCCATCGTCATTAGGAGGCCCTGAACGTTACAATTAACTATCAGTTTAGCGTCGGATTCGAAAATCTAGACTCACAGGAGAACGACCATAAGGTGCCCGAGGCAGCAATAGACCCTTTTAGACAAGTCGGCTGGAGGCCGATGTATTGAATCTCGACGCAATTTGAGTATTCCATCGTCATTAGGAGGCCCTAAACGTTACAATTAACTATCATTTTTGAGTCGGATTCGATTATCTAAACTCACAGGAGAACGACCATTAGGTGGCCGAGGCAGCAACATACCCTTGGAGACAAGTCGGCTGGAGGCCGATGTATTGAATCTCGACGCAATTTGAGTGTTCCATCGTCATTACAAGGCCCTGAACGTAACAATTAACTATCATTTTTGCGTCGGATTCGAAAATCTAGACTCACAGGAGAACGACCATAAGGTGCCCGAGCAGCAACAGACCCTTGGAGACAAGTCGGCTGGAGGCCGATGTATTGAATCTCGACGCAATTTGAGTCTTCTATCCTCATTAGAAGGCGCTGAACGTTACAATTCACTATCATTTTTGCGTCGGATTCGAAAATCTAGACTCACAGGAGATGGATCATATTGTGCCCGAGACAGCAATGTCCCCTTGGAGAAGAGTCGGCTGGAGGCCGATGTATTGAATCTCGACGCAATTTGAGTGTTCCATCGTCATTAGGAGGCCCTGAACGTTACAATTAACTATCAGTTTAGCGTCGGATTCGAAAATCTAGACTCACAGGAGAACGACCATAAGGTGCCCGAGGCAGCAATAGACCCTTTTAGACAAGTCGGCTGGAGGCCGATGTATTGAATCTCGACGCAATTTGAGTATTCCATCGTCATTAGGAGGCCCTAAACGTTACAATTAACTATCATTTTTGCGTCGGATTCGATTATCTAAACTCACAGGAGAACGACCATTAGGTGGCCGAGGCAGCAACATACCCTTGGAGACAAGTCGGCTGGAGGCCGATGTATTGAATCTCGACGCAATTTGAGTGTTCCATCGTCATTACAAGGCCCTGAACGTAACAATTAACTATCATTTTTGCGTCGGATTCGAAAATCTAGACTCACAGGAGAACGACCATAAGGTGCCCGAGCAGCAACAGACCCTTGGAGACAAGTCGGCTGGAGGCCGATGTATTGAATCTCGACGCAATTTGGGTGTTCCATCGTCATTACAAGGCCCTGAACGTTACAATTCACTATCATTTTTGCGTCGGATTCGAAAATCTAGACTCACAGGAGTTGGATCATATTGTGCCCGAGACAGCAATATTTCCTTGGAGAAGAGTCGGCTGGAGGCCGATGTATTGAATCTCGACGCAATTTGAGTGTTCCATCGTCATTAGGAGGCCCTGAACGTTACAGTTAACTATCATTTTTGCGTCGGATTCGAAAATCTAGACTTACAAGAGAACGACCATAAGGTGCCCGAGGCAGCATTAGACCCTTGGAGACAAGTCGGTAGGAGGACGATGTATTGAATCTCGACGCAATTTGAGTGTTCCATCGTCATTAGGAGGCGCTGAACCTTACAATTAACTATCAGTTTCGCGTCGGATTCGAAAATCTAGACTCACAGGAGAACGACCATAAGGTCCCCGAGGCAGCGATAGCCCCTTGGAGACTAGTCGGCTGGAGGACGATGTATTGACTCTCGACGCAATTTGAGTGTTCCATCGTCTTTAGGAGTCCCTGTACGTTACAATTAATTATCATTTTTGCGTCGGATTCGATAATCTAAACTCACAGGAGAACGACCATTAGGTGCCCGAGGCAGCAACAGACCCTTGGAGACAAGTCGGATGGAGGACGATGTATTGAATATCAACGCAATTTGAGAGTTCCATCGTCATTAGGAAGCCTTGAACGTTACAATTAACTATCATTTTTGCGTCGGATTCGCAAATCTAGACTTAAAAGAGAACTACCATAAGGTGCCCGAGGCAGCAATAGACCCTTGGAGACAAGTCGGCTGGAGGCCGATGTATTGAATCTCGACGCAATTTGAGTGTTCCATCGTCATTAGGAGGCCCTAAACGTCACAATTAACTATCATTTTTGCGTCGGATTCGATTATCTAAACTCACAGGAGAACGACCATAAGGTGGCCGAGGCAGCAACAGACCCTTGGAGACAAGTCGGCTGGAGGCCGATGTATTGAATCTCGACGCAATTTGAGTGTTCCATCGTCATTACAAGGCCCTGAACGCTACAATTAACTTCCATTTTTGCGTCGGATTCGAAAATCTAGACTCACAGGAGAACGACCATAAGGTGCCCGAGGCAGCAATATCCCCTTGGAGACAAGTCGGTTGGAGGCCGATGTATAGAATCTCGACGCAATTTGAGTGTTCCATCGTCATTAGGAGGGCCTAAACGTTACAATTAACTATCATTTTTGCGTCGGATTCGATAATCTAACCTCACAGGAGAACGACCATAAGGTGCCCGAGGCAGCGATAGACCCTTGTAAACAAGTCGGCTGGAGGACGATGTATTGACTCTCTACGCAATTTGAGTGTCCCATCGTCATTAGGATGCCCTAAACGTTACAATTAACTATCATTTTTGCGTCGGATTCGAAAATCTAAACTCACAGGAGAACGACCATAAGGTGCTCGAGGCGGCAACAGACCCTTGGAGACAAGTCGGCTGGAGGCCGAAGTATTGAATCTCTACGCAATTTGAGTCTTCTATCCTCATTAGAAGGCGCTGAACGTTACAATTCACTATCATTTTTGCGTCGGATTCGAAAATCTAGACTCACAGGAGATAGATCATATTGTGCCCGAGACAGCAATATCCCCTTGGAGAAGAGTCGGCTGGAGGCCGATGTATTGAATCTCGACGCAATTTGTGTGTTCCATCGTCATTAGGAGGAGCTGAACGTTACAATTAACTATCAGTTTCGCGTCGAATTCGAAAATCTAGACTCACAGGAGAACGACCATAAGGTGCCCGAGGCACCAATAGACCCTTGGAGACAAGTCGGCTGGAGGACGATGTATTGAATCTCGACGCAATTTGAGAGTTCCATCGTCATTAGGAGGCCCTGAACGTTACAATTAACTATCATTTTTGCGTCGGATTCGAAAATCTAGACTTACAAGAGAACGACCATAAGGTGCCCGAGGCAGCAATATCCCCTTGGAGACAAGTCGGCTGGAGGCCAATGTATAGAATCTCGACGCAATTTGAGTGTTCCATCGTCATTAGGAGGCCCTAAACGTTACAATTAACTATCATTATTGCGTCAGATTCGATAATCTAAACTCACAGGAGAACGACCATAAGGTGCCCGAGGCAGCAACAGACCCTTGGAGACAAGTCGGCTGGAGGCCGATGTATTGAATCTCGACGCAATTTGAGTCTTCTGTCCTCATTAGAAGGCGCTGAACGTTACAATTCACTATCATTTTTGCGTCGGATTCGAAAATCTAGACTCACTGGAGATGGATCATATTGTGCCCGAGACAGCAATGTCCCCTTGGAGAAGAGTCGGCTGGAGGCCGATGTATTGAATCTCGACGCAATTTGAGTGTTCCATCGTCATTAGGAGGCCCTGAACGTTACAATTAACTATCAGTTTCGCGTCGGATTCGGAAATCTAGACTCACAGGAGAACGACCATGAGGTGCCCGAGGCAGCAATAGACCCTTGGAGACAAGTCGGCTGGAGGCCGATGTATTGAATCTCGACGCAATTTGAGTGTTCCATCGTCATTACAAGTCCCTGAACGTTACAATTAACTATCATTTTAGCGTCCGATTCGAAAATCTACTCACAGGCGAAGCTCATACGGTGCTCGAGACAGCAATTTACCCCTTGGAGACAAATCGACTGGAGGCCGATGTATTGAATATCGACGCAATTTGAGTGTTCCATCGTCATTAGGAGGCCCTAAACGTTACAATTAACTATCATTTTTGCGTCGGATTCGATAATCTAAACTCACAGGAGAAATACCATAAGGTGCCCGATACAGCAACAGACCCTTGGAGACAAGTCGGCTGGAACCCGATGTATTAAATCTCGATCTAATTTGAGTGTTCCATCGTCATTAAGAGGCCCTAAACGATACATTTAACTATCATTTTTGCGTCGGATTCGATAATCTAAACTCACAGGAGAACGACCATAAGGTGCCCGAGGCAGCAATATCCCCTTGGAGATAAGTCGGCTGGAGGCCGATGTATAGAATCTCGACGCAATTTGAGTGTTCCATCGTCATTAAGAGGGCCTAAACGTTACAATTAACTATCATTTTTGCGTCGGATTCGAAAATCTAGACTCACAGGAGAACGACCATAAGGTGCCCGAGGCACCAATAGACCCTTGGAGACAAGTCGGCTGGAGGACGATGTATTGAATCTCGACGCAATTTGAGAGTTCCATCGTCATTAGGAGGCCCTGAACGTTACAATTAACTATCATTTTTGCGTCGGATTCGAAAATCTAGACTTACAAGAGAACGACCATAAGGTGCCCGAGGCAGCATTAGACCCCTAGGAGACAAGTCGGCGGGAGGACGATGTATTCAATCTCGACGCAATTTGAGTGTCCCATCGTCATTAGGAGGCCCTAAACGTTACAATTAACTATCATTTTTGCTTCGGATTCGAAAATCTAAACTCACAGGAGAACGACCATAAGGTGCCCGAGGCAGCAACAGACCCAAGGAGTCAAGTCGGCTGGAGGCCGATGTATTGAATCTCGACGCAATTTGAGTGTTCCATCGTCATGAGGAGGCCCTAAACGTTACAATTAACTATCATTTTTCGTCGGATTCGATAGTCTAAACTCACAGGAGAACGACCATAAGGTGCCCGAGGCAGCAACAGACCCTTGGAGACAAGTCGGCTGCAGGCCGATGTATTGAATCTCGACGCAATTTCAGTCTTCTATCCTCATTAGAAGGCGCTGAACGTTACAATTCACTATCATTTTTGCGTCGGATTCGAAAATCTAGACTCACAGGAGATGGATCATATTGTGCCCGAGACAGCAATATCCCCTTGGAGATGAGTCGGCTGGAGGCCGATGTATTGAATCTCGACGCAATTTGAGTGTCCCATCGTCATTAGGAGGCCCTAAACGTTCCAATTAACTATCATTTTTGCGTCGGATTCGAAAATCTAGACTCACAGGAGAACGACCATAAGGTGCCCGAGGCAGCAATATCCCCTTGGAGACAAGTCGGCTGGAGGCCGATGTATAGTATCTCGACGCAATTTGAGTGTTCCATCGTCATTAGGAGGGCCTAAACGTTACAATTAACTATCCATTTTGCGTCGGATTCGATAATCTAAACTCACAGGAGAACTACCATAAGGTGCCCGATACAGCAACAGACCCTTGGAGACAAGTCGGCTGGAGGCCAATGTATTGAATGTCGAAGCAATTTGAGTGTTCCATCGTCATGAGGAGGCCCTAAACGTTACAATTAACTATCATTTTTGCGTCGGATTCGATAATCTAAACTCACAGGAGAACGACCATAAGTTGCCCGAGGCAGCAACAGACCCTTGGAGACAAGTCGGCTGCAGGCCGATGTATTGAATCTCGACGCAATTTCAGTCTTCTATCCTCATTAGAAGGCGCTGAACGTTACAATTCACTATCATTTTTGCGTCGGATTCGAAAATCTAGACTCACAGGAGATGGATCATATTGTGCCCGAGACAGCAATATCCCCTTGGAGATGAGTCGGCTGGAGGCCGATGTATTGAATCTCGACGCAATTTGAGTGTCCCATGGTGGTTAGGAGGCCCTAAACGTTACAATTAACTATATCATTTTTGCGTCGGATTCGATAATCTAAACTCACAGGAGAACGACCATAAGGTGCCCGAAGCAGCAACAGACCCTTGGAGACAAGTCGGCTGGACACTGATGTATTGAATCTCGACGCAATTTGAGTGTTCCATCGTCATTAGGAGGCCCTAAACGTTACAATTAACTATATCATTTTTGCGTCGGATTCGATAATCTAAACTCACAGCAGAACGACCATAAGGTGCCCGAGGCAGCAACAGACCCTTGGAGACAAGTCGGCTGGAGGACGATGTATTGAATCTCGACGCAAATTGAGAGTTCCATCGTCAATAGGTAGCCCTGAACGTTACAATTAACTATCATTATTGCGTCGGATTCGAAAATCTAGACTTACAAGAGATCGACCATAAGGTGCCCGAGGCAGCAACAGACCCTTGCAGACAAGTCGGCTGGAGGACGACGTATTGAATCTCGACGCAATTTGAGAGTTCCATCGTCATTAGGAAGCCCTGAGCGTTACAATTAACTATCATTATTGCGTCGGATTCAAAAATCTAGACTTAAAAGAGAACGACCATAAGGTGCCCGAGGCAGCATTAGACCCTTGCAGACAAGTCGGCTGGATGCCGATGTATTGAATCTCGACGCAATTTGAGTGTTCCATCGTCATTAGGAGGCCCTAAACGTTACAATTAACTATCATTTTTGCGTCGGATTCGATAATCTAAACTCACAGGAGAACGACCATAAGGTGCCCGAGGCAGCAACAGACCCTTGGAGACAAGTCGGCTGGAGGCCGATGTATTGAATCTCGACGCAATTAGAGTATTCCAGCGTCATTAGGAGGCCCTAAACGTTACAATTAACTATCATTTTAGCGTCGGATTCGATAATCTAAACTCACAGGGAACGACCATAAGGTGCCCGAGGCAGCAACTGACCCTTGGAGACAAGTCGGCTGAGGCCGATGTATTGAATCTCGACGCAATTTGAGTGTTCCATCGTCATTAGGAGGCCCTAAACGTTACAATTAACTATCATTTTTTCGTCGGATTCGATAATCTAAACTCACAGGAGAACGACCATAAGGTGCCCGAGGCAGCAACAGACCCTTGGAGACAAGTCGGCTGGAGGCCGAAGTATTGAATCTCGACGCAATTTGAGTGTTCCATCGTCATTAGGAGGCCCTAAACGTTACAATTAACTATCATTTTTGCGTCGGATTCGATAATCTAAACTCACAGGAGAACGACCATAAGGTGCCCGAGGCAACAACAGACCCTTGGAGACAAGTCGGCTGGAGGCCGATGTATTGAATCTCGACGCAATTTGAGTGTTCCATCGTCATTAGGAGGCCCTAAACGTTACAATTAACTATCATTTTTGCGTCGGATTCGATAATCTAAACTCACAGGAGAACGACCATAAGGTGCCCGAGGCGGCAACAGACCCTTGGAGACAAGTCGGCTGGAGGCCGAAGTATTGAATCTCTACGCAATTTGAGTCTTCTATCCTCATTAGAAGGCGCTGAACGTTACAATTCACTATCATTTTTGCGTCGGATTCGAAAATCTAGACTCACAGGAGATGGATCATATTGTACCCGAGACAGCAATATCCCCTTGGAGAAGAGTCGGCTGGAGGCCGATGTATTGAATCTCGACGCAATTTGAGTGTTCCATCGTCATTAGGAGGCCCTGAACGTTACAATTAACTATCAGTTTCGCGTCGGATTCGAAAATCTAGACTCACAGGAGAACGACCATAAGGTGCCCGAGGCAGCAATAGACCCTTGGAGACAAGTCGGCTGGAGGCCGATGTATTGAATCTCGACGCAATTTGAGTGTTCCATCGTCATTAGGAGGCCCTAAACGTTACAATTAACTATCATTTTTGCGTCGGATTCGATTATCTAAACTCACAGCAGAACGACCATAAGGTGGCCGAGGCAGCAACAGACCCTTGGAGACAAGTCGGCTGGAGGTTGATGTATTGAATCTCGACGCAATTTGAGTGTTCCATCGTCATTACAAGGCCCTGAACGCTACAATTAACTTCCATTTTTGCGTCGGATTCGAAAATCTAGACTCACAGGAGAACGACCATAAGGTGCCCGAGGCAGCAATATTCCCTTGGAGACAAGTCGGTTGGAGGCCGATGTATAGAATCTCGACGCAATTTGAGTGTTCCATCGTCATTAGGAGGGCCTAAACGTTACAATTAACTATCATTTTTGCGTCGGATTCGATAATCTAACCTCACAGGAGAACGACCATAAGGTGCCCGAGGCAGCGATAGACCCTTGTAAACAAGTCGGCTGGAGGACGATGTATTGACTCTCTACGCAATTTGAGTGTCCCATCGTCACTAGGAGGCCCTAAACGTTACAATTAACTATCATTTTTGCGTCGGATTCGATTATCTAAACTCACAGGAGAACGACCATAAGGTGGCCGAGGCAGCAACAGACCCTTGGAGACAAGTCGTCTGGAGGCCGATGTATTGAATCTCGACCCAATTTGAGTGTTCCATCGTCATTACAAGGCCCTGAACGTTACAATTAACTATCATTTTTGCGTCGGATTCGAAAATCTAGACAAACAGGAGAACGACCATAAGGTGCCCGAGGCACCAATAGACCCTTGGAGACAAGTCGGCTGGAGTACGATGTATTGAATCTCGACGCAATTTGAGAGTTCCATCGTCATTAGGAGGCCCTGAACGTTACAATTAACTATCATTTTTGCGTCGGATTCGAAAATCTAGACTTACAAGAGAACGACCATAAGGTGCCCGAGGCAGCAATATCCCCTTGGAGACAAGTCGGCTGGAGGCCAATGTATAGAATCTCGACGCAATTTGAGTGTTCCATCGTCATTAGGAGGCCCTAAACGTTACAATTAACTATCATTATTGCGTCAGATTCGATAATCTAAACTCACAGGAGAACGACCATAAGGTGCCCGAGGCAGCAACAGACCCAAGGAGTCAAGTCGGCTGGAGGCCGATGTATTGAATCTCGACGCAATTTGAGTGTTCCATCGTCATGAGGAGGCCCTAAACGTTACAATTAACTATCATTTTTCGTCGGATTCGATAATCTAAACTCACAGGAGAACGACCATAAGGTGCCCGAGGCAGCAACAGACCCTTGGAGACAAGTCGGCTGCAGGCCGATGTATTGAATCTCGACGCAATTTCAGTCTTCTATCCTCATTAGAAGGCGCTGAACGTTACAATTCACTATCATTTTTGCGTCGGATTCGAAAATCTAGACTCACAGGAGATTGATCATATTGTGCCCGAGACAGCAATATCCCCTTGGAGATGAGTCGGCTGGAGGCCGATGTATTGAATCTCGACGCAATTTGAGTGTCCCATCGTCATTAGGAGGCCCTAAACGTTCCAATTAACTATCATTTTTGCGTCGGATTCGAAAATCTAGACTCACAGGAGAACGACCATAAGGTGCCCGAGGCAGCAATATCCCCTTGGAGACAAGTCGGCTGGAGGCCGATGTATAGTATCTCGACGCAATTTGAGTGTTCCATCGTCATTAGGAGGGCCTAAACGTTACAATTAACTATCCATTTTGCGTCGGATTCGATAATCTAAACTCACAGGAGAACTACCATAAGGTGCCCGATACAGCAACAGACCCTTGGAGACAAGTCGGCTGGAGGCCAATGTATTGAATGTCGAAGCAATTTGAGTGTTCCATCGTCATGAGGAGGCCCTAAACGTTACAATTAACTATCATTTTTGCGTCGGATTCGATAATCTAAACTCACAGGAGAACGACCATAAGTTGCCCGAGGCAGCAACAGACCCTTGGAGACAAGTCGGCTGCAGGCCGATGTATTGAATCTCGACGCAATTTCAGTCTTCTATCCTCATTAGAAGGCGCTGAACGTTACAATTCACTATCATTTTTGCGTCGGATTCGAAAATCTAGACTCACAGGAGATGGATCATATTGTGCCCGAGACAGCAATATCCCCTTGGAGATGAGTCGGCTGGAGGCCGATGTATTGAATCTCGACGCAATTTGAGTGTCCCATCGTGGTTAGGAGGCCCTAAACGTTACAATTAACTATATCATTTTTGCGTCGGATTCGATAATCTAAACTCACAGGAGAACGACCATAAGGTGCCCGAAGCAGCAACAGACCCTTGGAGACAAGTCGGCTGGACACTGATGTATTGAATCTCGACGCAATTTGAGTGTTCCATCGTCATTAGGAGGCCCTAAACGTTACAATTAACTATATCATTTTTGCGTCGGATTCGATAATCTAAACTCACAGCAGAACGACCATAAGGTGCCCGAGGCAGCAACAGACCCTTGGAGACAAGTCGGCTGGAGGACGATGTATTGAATCTCGACGCAAATTGAGAGTTCCATCGTCAATAGGTAGCCCTGAACGTTACAATTAACTATCATTATTGCGTCGGATTCGAAAATCTAGACTTACAAGAGATCGACCATAAGGTGCCCGAGGCAGCAACAGACCCTTGCAGACAAGTCGGCTGGAGGACGACGTATTGAATCTCGACGCAATTTGAGAGTTCCATCGTCATTAGGAAGCCCTGAGCGTTACAATTAACTATCATTATTGCGTCGGATTCAAAAATCTAGACTTAAAAGAGAACGACCATAAGGTGCCCGAGGCAGCATTAGACCCTTGCAGACAAGTCGGCTGGATGCCGATGTATTGAATCTCGACGCAATTTGAGTGTTCCATCGTCATTAGGAGGCCCTAAACGTTACAATTAACTATCATTTTTGCGTCGGATTCGATAATCTAAACTCACAGGAGAACGACCATAAGGTGCCCGAGGCAGCAACAGACCCTTGGAGACAAGTCGGCTGGAGGCCGATGTATTGAATCTCGACGCAATTAGAGTATTCCAGCGTCATTAGGAGGCCCTAAACGTTACAATTAACTATCATTTTAGCGTCGGATTCGATAATCTAAACTCACAGGGAACGACCATAAGGTGCCCGAGGCAGCAACTGACCCTTGGAGACAAGTCGGCTGAGGCCGATGTATTGAATCTCGACGCAATTTGAGTGTTCCATCGTCATTAGGAGGCCCTAAACGTTACAATTAACTATCATTTTTTCGTCGGATTCGATAATCTAAACTCACAGGAGAACGACCATAAGGTGCCCGAGGCAGCAACAGACCCTTGGAGACAAGTCGGCTGGAGGCCGAAGTATTGAATCTCGACGCAATTTGAGTGTTCCATCGTCATTAGGAGGCCCTAAACGTTACAATTAACTATCATTTTTGCGTCGGATTCGATAATCTAAACTCACAGGAGAACGACCATAAGGTGCCCGAGGCAACAACAGACCCTTGGAGACAAGTCGGCTGGAGGCCGATGTATTGAATCTCGACGCAATTTGAGTGTTCCATCGTCATTAGGAGGCCCTAAACGTTACAATTAACTATCATTTTTGCGTCGGATTCGATAATCTAAACTCACAGGAGAACGACCATAAGGTGCCCGAGGCGGCAACAGACCCTTGGAGACAAGTCGGCTGGAGGCCGAAGTATTGAATCTCTACGCAATTTGAGTCTTCTATCCTCATTAGAAGGCGCTGAACGTTACAATTCACTATCATTTTACCGTCGGATTCGAAAATCTAGACTCACAGGAGATGGATCATATTGTACCCGAGACAGCAATATCCCCTTGGAGAAGAGTCGGCTGGAGGCCGATGTATTGAATCTCGACGCAATTTGAGTGTTCCATCGTCATTAGGAGGCCCTGAACGTTACAATTAACTATCAGTTTCGCGTCGGATTCGAAAATCTAGACTCACAGGAGAACGACCATAAGGTGCCCGAGGCAGCAATAGACCCTTGGAGACAAGTCGGCTGGAGGCCGATGTATTGAATCTCGACGCAATTTGAGTGTTCCATCGTCATTAGGAGGCCCTAAACGTTACAATTAACTATCATTTTTGCGTCGGATTCGATTATCTAAACTCACAGCAGAACGACCATAAGGTGGCCGAGGCAGCAACAGACCCTTGGAGACAAGTCGGCTGGAGGTTGATGTATTGAATCTCGACGCAATTTGAGTGTTCCATCGTCATTACAAGGCCCTGAACGCTACAATTAACTTCCATTTTTGCGTCGGATTCGAAAATCTAGACTCACAGGAGAACGACCATAAGGTGCCCGAGGCAGCAATATTCCCTTGGAGACAAGTCGGTTGGAGGCCGATGTATAGAATCTCGACGCAATTTGAGTGTTCCATCGTCATTAGGAGGGCCTAAACGTTACAATTAACTATCATTTTTGCGTCGGATTCGATAATCTAACCTCACAGGAGAACGACCATAAGGTGCCCGAGGCAGCGATAGACCCTTGTAAACAAGTCGGCTGGAGGACGATGTATTGACTCTCTACGCAATTTGAGTGTCCCATCGTCATTAGGAGGCCCTAAACGTTACAATTAACTATCATTATTGCGTCGGATTCGATAATCTAAACTCACAGGAGAACGACCATAAGGTGCCCGAGGCGGCAACAGACCCTTGGAGACAAGTCGGCTGGAGGCCGATGTATTGAATCTCGACGCAATTTGAGTCTTCTATCCTCATTAGAAGGCGCTGAACGTTACAATTCACTATCATTTTTGCGTCGGATTCGAAAATCTAGACTCACAGGAGATAGATCATATTGTGCCCGAGACAGCAATATCCCCTTGGAGAAGAGTCGGCTGGAGGCCGATGTATTGAATCTCGACGCAATTTGTGTGTTCTATCGTCATTAGGAGGAGCTGAACGTTACAATTAACTATCAGTTTCGCGTCGAATTCGAAAATCTAGACTCGCAGGAGAACGACCATAAGGTGCCCGAGGCAGCAATAGACCCTTGGAGACAAGTCAGCTGGAGGCCGATGTATTGAATCTCGACGCAATTTGAGTGTTCCATCGTCATTAGGAGGCCCTAAACGTTACAATTAACTATCATTTTTGCGTCGGATTCGATTATCTAAACTCACAGGAGAACGACCATAAGGTGGCCGAGGCAGCAACAGACCCTTGGAGACAAGTCGTCTGGAGGCCGATGTATTGAATCTCGACCCAATTTGAGTGTTCCATCGTCATTACAAGGCCCTGAACGTTACAATTAACTATCATTTTTGCGTCGGATTCGAAAATCTAGACTCACAGGAGAACGACCATAAGGTGCCCGAGGCACCAATAGACCCTTGGAGACAAGTCGGCTGGAGGACGATGTATTGAATCTCGACGCAATTTGAGAGTTCCATCGTCATTAGGAGGCCCTGAACGTTACAATTAACTATCATTTTTGCGTCGGATTCGAAAATCTAGACTTACAAGAGAACGACCATAAGGTGCCCGAGGCAGCAATATCCCCTTGGAGACAAGTCGGCTGGAGGCCAATGTATAGAATCTCGACGCATTTTGAGTGTTCCATCGTCATTAGGAGGCCCTAAACGTTACAATTAACTATCATTATTGCGTCAGATTCGATAATCTAAACTCACAGGAGAACGACCATAAGGTGCCCGAGGCAGCAACAGACCCTTGGAGACAAGTCGGCTGGAGGCCGATGTATTGAATCTCGACGCAATTTGAGTCTTCTGTCCTCATTAGAAGGCGCTGAACGTTACAATTCACTATCATTTTTGCGTCGGATTCGAAAATCTAGACTCACAGGAGATGGATCATATTGTGCCCGAGACAGCAATGTCCCCTTGGAGAAGAGTCGGCTGCAGGCCGATGTATTGAATCTCGACGCAATTTGAGTGTTCCATCGTCATTAGGAGGCCCTGAACGTTACAATTAACTATCAGTTTCGCGTCGGTTTCGAAAATCTAGACTCACAGGAGAACGACCATGAGGTGCCCGAGGCAGCAATAGACCCTTGGAGACAAGTCGGCTGGAGGCCGATGTATTGAATCTCGACGCAATTTGAGTGTTCCATCGTCATTACAAGTCCCTGAACGTTACAATTAACTATCATTTTAGCGTCCGATTCGAAAATCTACTCACAGGCAAAGCTCATACTGTGCTCGAGACAGCAATTTACCCCTTGGAGACAAATCGACTGGAGGCCGATGTATTGAATATCGACGCAATTTGCGTGTTCCATCGTCATTAGGAGGCCCTAAACGTTACAATTAACTATCATTTTTGCGTCGGATTCGATAATCTAAACTCACAGGAGAACTATCATAAGGTGCCCGATACAGCAACAGACCCTTGGAGACAAGTCGGCTGGAACCCGATGTATTAAATCTCGATCTAATTTGCGTGTTCCATCGTCATTAAGAGGCCCTAAACGATACATTTAACTATCATTTTTGCGTCGGATTCGAAAATCTAGACTCACAGGAGAACGACCATAAGGTGCCCGAGGCACCAATAGACCCTTGGAGACAAGTCGGCTGGAGGACGATGTATTGAATCTCGACGCAATTTGAGAGTTCCATCGTCATTAGGAGGCCCTGAACGTTACAATTAACTATCATTTTTGCGTCGGATTCGAAAATCTAGACTTACAAGAGAACGACCATAAGGTGCCCGAGGCAGCATTAGACCCCTAGGAGACAAGTCGGCGGGAGGACGATGTATTCAATCTCGACGCAATTTGAGTGTCCCATCGTCATTAGGAGGCCCTAAACGTTACAATTAACTATCATTTTTGCTTCGGATTCGAAAATCTAAACTCACAGGAGAACGACCATAAGGTGCCCGAGGCAGCAACAGACCCAAGGAGTCAAGTCGGCTGGAGGCCGATGTATTGAATCTCGACGCAATTTGAGTGTTCCATCGTCATGAGGAGGCCCTAAACGTTACAATTAACTATCATTTTTCGTCGGATTCGATAATCTAAACTCACAGGAGAACGACCATAAGGTGCCCGAGGCAGCAACAGACCCTTGGAGACAAGTCGGCTGCAGGCCGATGTATTGAATCTCGACGCAATTTCAGTCTTCTGTCCTCATTAGAAGGCGCTGAACGTTACAATTCACTATCATTTTTGCGTCGGATTCGAAAATCTAGACTCACAGGAGATGGATCATATTGTGCCCGAGACAGCAATATCCCCTTGGAGATGAGTCGGCTGGAGGCCGATGTATTGAATCTCGACGCAATTTGAGTGTCCCATCGTCATTAGGAGGCCCTGAACGTTCCAATTAACTATCATTTTTGCGTCGGATTCGAAAATCTAGACTCACAGGAGAACGACCATAAGGTGCCCGAGGCAGCAATATCCCCTTGGAGACAAGTCGGCTGGAGGCCGATGTATAGTATCTCGACGCAATTTGAGTGTTCCATCGTCATTAGGAGGGCCTAAACGTTACAATTAACTATCCATTTTTCGTCGGATTCGATAATCTAAACTCACAGGAGAACTACCATAAGGTGCCCGATACAGCAACAGACCCTTGGAGACTAGTCGGCTGGAGGCCAATGTATTGAATGTCGAAGCAATTTGAGTGTTCCATCGTCATGAGGAGGCCCTAAACGTTACAATTAACTATCATTTTTGCGTCGGATTCGATAATCTAAACTCACAGGAGAACGACCATAAGTTGCCCGAGGCAGCAACAGACCCTTGGAGACAAATCGGCTGGAGGCCGATGTATTGAATCTCGACGCAATTTGAGTCTTCTATCCTCATTAGAAGGCGCTGAACGTTACAATTCACTATCATTTTTGCGTCGGATTAGAAAATCTAGACTTACAAGAGAACGACCATAAGGTGCCCGAGGCAACATTAGACCCTTGGAGACAAGTCGGCTGCAGGACGATGTATTGAATCTCGACGCAATTTGAGTGTCCCATCGTGGTTAGGAGGCCCTAAACGTTACAATTAACTATATCATTTTTGCGTCCGATTCGATAATCTAAACTCACAGGAGAACGAAGCAGCAACAGACCCTTGGAGACAAGTCGGCTGGACACTGATGTATTGAATCTCGACGCAATTTGAGTGTTCCATCGTCATTAGGAGGCCCTAAACGTTACAATTAACTATATCATTTTTGCGTCGGATTCGATAATCTAAACTCACAGCAGAACGACCATAAGGTGCCCGAGGCAGCAACAGACCCTTGGAGACAAGTCGGCTGGAGGACGATGTATTGAATCTCGACGCAAATTGAGAGTTCCATCGTCAATAGGTAGCCCTGAACGTTACAATTAACTATCATTATTGCGTCGGATTCGAAAATCTAGACTTACAAGAGATCGACCATAAGGTGCCCGAGGCAGCAACAGACCCTTGCAGACAAGTCGGCTGGAGGACGACGTATTGAATCTCGACGCAATTTGAGAGTTCCATCGTCATTAGGAAGCCCTGAGCGTTACAATTAACTATCATTATTGCGTCGGATTCAAAAATCTAGACTTAAAAGAGAACGACCATAAGGTGCCCGAGGCAGCATTAGACCCTTGCAGACAAGTCGGCTGGATGCCGATGTATTGAATCTCGACGCAATTTGAGTGTTCCATCGTCATTAGGAGGCCCTAAACGTTACAATTAACTATCATTTTTGCGTCGGAATCGATAATCTAAACTCACAGGAGAACGACCATAAGGTGCCCGAGGCAGCAACAGACCCTTGGAGACAAGTCGGCTGGAGGCCGATGTATTGAATCTCGACGCAATTTGAGTCTTCTATCCTCATTAGAAGGCGCTGAACGTTACAATTCACTATCATTTTTGCGTCGGATTCGAAAATCTAGACTTACAAGAGAACGACCATAAGGTGCCCGAGGCAACATTAGACCCTTGGAGACAAGTCGGCTGCAGGACGATGTATTGAATCTCGACGCAATTTGAGTGTCCCATCGTGGTTAGGAGGCCCTAAACGTTACAATTAACTATATCATTTTTGCGTCGGATTCGATAATCCAAACTCACAGGAGAACGACCATAAGGTGCCCGAAGCAGCAACAGACCCTTGGAGACAAGTCGGCTGGACACTGATGTATTGAATCTCGACGCAATTTGAGTGTTCCATCGTCATTAGGAGGCCCTAAACGTTACAATTAACTATATCATTTTTGCGTCGGATTCGATAATCTAAACTCACAGCAGAACGACCATAAGGTGCCCGAGGCAGCAACAGACCCTTGGAGACAAGTCGGCTGGAGGACGATGTATTGAATCTCGACGCAAATTGAGAGTTCCATCGTCAATAGGTAGCCCTGAACGTTACAATTAACTATCATTATTGCGTCGGATTCGAAAATCTAGACTTACAAGAGATCGACCATAAGGTGCCCGAGGCAGCAACAGACCCTTGCAGACAAGTCGGCTGGAGGACGACGTATTGAATCTCAACGCAATTTGAGAGTTCCATCGTCATTAGGAAGCCCTGAGCGTTACAATTAACTATCATTATTGCGTCGGATTCAAAAATCTAGACTTAAAAGAGAACGACCATAAGGTGCCCGAGGCAGCATTAGACCCTTGCAGACAAGTCGGCTGGATGCCGATGTATTGAATCTCGACGCAATTTGAGTGTTCCATCGTCATTAGGAGGCCCTAAACGTTACAATTAACTATCATTTTTGCGTCGGAATCGATAATCTAAACTCACAGGAGAACGACCATAAGGTGCCCGAGGCAGCAACAGACCCTTGGAGACAAGTCGGCTGGAGGCCGATGTATTGAATCTCGACGCAATTAGAGTATTCCAGCGTCATTAGGAGGCCCTAAACGTTACAATTAACTATCATTTTAGCGTCGGATTCGATAATCTAAACTCGCAGGGAACGACCATAAGGTGCCCGAGGCAGCAACAGACCCTTGGAGACAAGTCGGCTGAGGCCGATGTATTGAATCTCGACGCAATTTGAGTGTTCCATCGTCATTAGGAGGCCCTAAACGTTACAATTAACTATCATTTTTTCGTCGGATTCGATAATCTAAACTCACAGGAGAACGACCATAAGGTGCCCGAGGCAGCAACAGACCCTTGGAGACAAGTCGGCTGGAGGCCGAAGTATTGAATCTCGACGCAATTTGAGTGTTCCATCGTCATTAGGAGGCCCTAAACGTTACAATTAACTATCATTTTTGCGTCGGATTCGATAATCTAAACTCACAGGAGAACGACCATAAGGTGCCCGAGGCAACAACAGACCCTTGGAGACAAGTCGGCTGGAGGCCGATGTATTGAATCTCGACGCAATTTGAGTGTTCCATCGTCATTAGGAGGCCCTAAACGTTACAATTAACTATCATTTTTGCGTCGGATTCGATAATCTAAACTCACAGAAGAACGACCATAAGGTGCCCGAGGCAGCAACAGACCCTTGGAGACAAGTCGGCTGGAGGACGATGTATTGAATCTCGACGCAATTTGAGTGTTCCATCGTCATTAGGAGGCACTAAACGTTACAATTAACTATCATTTTTGCGTCGGATTCGATAATCTAAACTCACAGGAGAACGACAATAAGGTGCTCGAGGCAGCAACAGACCATTGAAGACAAGTCGGCTGGAGGACGATGTATTGAATCTCGACGCAATTTGAGTGTTCCATCGTCATTAGGAGGCCCTAAACGTTACAATTAACTATCATTTTTGCGCCGGATTCGATAATCTAAACTCACAGGAGAATGACCACAAGGTGCCCGAGGCAGCAACAGACCCTTGGAGAAAAGTCGGCTGGAGGACGATGTATTGAATCTCGACGCAAATTGAGAGTTCCATCGTCATTAGGTAGCCCTGAACGTTACAATAAACTATCATTATTGCGTCGGATTCGAAAATCTAGACTTACAAGAGATCGACCATAAGGTGCCCGAGGCAGCAACAGACCCTGGAGACAAGTCGGCTGGAGGACGACGTATTGAATCTCGACGCAATATGAGAGTTCCATCGTCATTACAAGGCATTGAACGTTACAATTAACTATCATTTTTGCGTCGGATTCAAAAATCTAGACTTACAAGAGAACGACCATAAGGTGCCCGAGGCAGCATTAGACACTTGGAGACAAGTCGGCTGGAGGACGATGTATTGAATCTCGACGCAATTTGAGTGTTCCATCGTCATTAGGAGGCCGTAAACGTTACAATTAACTATCATTTTCGCGTCGGATTCAAAAATCTAGACTCACAGGAGAACGACCATAAGGTGCCCGAGGCAGCAACAGACCCTTGGAGACAAGTCGGCTGGAGGCCGATGTATTGAATCTCGACGCAATTTGAGTGTTCCATCGTCATTAGGAGGCCCTAAACGTTACAATTAACTATCATTTTTGCGTCGGATTCGATAATCTAAACTCACAGGAGAATGACCATAAGGTGCCCGAGGCAGCAACAGACCCTTGGAGACAAGTCGGCTGGAGGACGACGTATTGAATCTCGACGCAATTTGAGAGTTTCATCGTCATTAGGTAACCCTGAACGTTACAATTAACTATCATTATTGCGTCGGATTCGAAAATCTAGACTTACAAGAGATCGACCATAAGGTGCCCGAGGCAGCAACAGACCCTTGGAGACAAGTCGGCTGGAGGACGACGTATTGAATCTCGACGCAATTTGAGTGTTCCATCGTCATTTGGAGGCCCTAAACGTTACAATTAACTATCATTTTTGCGTCGGATTCGATAATCTAAACTCACAGGAGAACGACCATAAGGTGCCCGAGGCAGCAACAGACCCTTGCAGACAAGTCGGCTAAAGGCCGATGCATTGAATCTCGACGCAATTTGAGTGTTCCATCGTCATTAGGGGGCCCTAAACGTTACAATTAACTATCATTTTTGCGTCGGATTCGATAATCTAAACTCACAGGGAACGACCATAAGGTGCCCGAGGCAGCAACAGACCCTTGGAGACAAGTCGGCTGGAGGCCGATTTATTGAATCTCGACGCAATTTGAGTGTTCCATCGTCATTAGGAGGCCCTAAACGTTACAATTAACTATCATTTTTGCGTCGGATTCGATAATCTAAACTGACAGGAGAACGACCATAAGGTGCCCGATCCAGCAACAGACCCTTGGTGACAAGTCGGCTGGAGGCCGAAGTATTGAATCTCGACGCAATTTGAGTGTTCCATCGTCATTAGGAGGCCCTAAACGTTACAATTAACTATCATTATTGCGTAGGATTCGAAAATCTAGACTTACAAGAGAACGACCATAAGGTGCCCGAGGCAGCATTAGACCCTTGGAGACAAGTCGGCTGGAGGACGATGTATTGAATCTCGACGCAATTTGAGTGTCCCATCGTCATTAGGAGGCCCTAAACGTTACAATTAACTATCATTTTTGCGTCCGATTTGAAAATCTAGACTCACAGGAGAACGACCATAAGGTGCCCGAGGCAGCAATATCCCCTTGGAGACAAGTCGGCTGGAGGCTGATGTATTGAATCTCGACGCAATTTGAGTGTTCCATCGTCATTAGGAGGCCCTAAACGTTACAATTAACTATCATTTTTGCGTCGGATTCGATAATCTAAACTCACAGGAGAACGACCATAAGGTGCCAGAGGCAGCAACAGACCCTTGGAGACAAGTCGGCTGGAGGCCGAAGTATTGAATCTCGACGCAATTTGAGTGTCCCATCGTCGTTAGGAGGCCCTAAACGTTACAATTAACTATCATTTTAGCGTCGGATTCGATAATCTAGTCAGAGGAGAAGTTCATACGGTGCTCGAGACAGCAATATACCCCTTGGAGACAAATCGACTGGTGGCCGATGTATTGAATATAGACGCAATTTGAGTGTTCCATCGTCATTAGGAGGCCCTTAACGTTACAATTAACTATAATTTTTGCGTCGGATTCGATAATCTAGACTCACAGGAGAACGACCATAAGGTGCCCGAGGCAGCAATAGACCCGTGGAGACAAGTCGGCTGGAGGCCGATGTATTGAATCTCGACGCAATTTGAGAGTTCCATCGTCATTACAAGGCATTGAACGTTACAATTAACTATCATTTTTGCGTCGGATTCAAAAATCTAGACTTACAAGAGAACGACCATAAGGTGCCCGAGGCAGCATTAGACCCTTGGAGACAAGTCGGCTGGAGGACGATGTATTGAATCTCGACGCAATTTGAGTGTCCCATCGTCATTAGGAGGCCCTGAATGTTACAATTAACTATCACTTTTGCGTCGGATTCGATAATCTAAACTCACAGGAGAACGACCATAAGGTGCCCGAAGCAGCAACAGACCCTTGGAGACAAGTCGGCTGGACGCCGATGTATTAAATCTCGACGCAATTTGAGTGTTCCACCGTCATTAGGAGGCCCTAAACGTTACAATTAACTATATCATTTTTGCGTCGGATTCGATAATCTAAACTCACAGGAGAACGACCATAAGGTGCCCGAGGCAGCAACAGACCCTTGGAGAAAAGTCGGCTGGAGGACGATGTATTGAATCTCGACGCAAATTGAGAGTTCCATCGTCATTAGGTAGCCCTGAACGTTACAATAAACTACCATTATTGCGTCGGATTCGAAAATCTAGACTTACAAGAGATCGACCATAAGGTGCCCGAGGCAGCAACAGACCCTTGGAGACAAGTTGGCTGGAGGACGACGTATTGAATCTCGACGCAATTTGAGAGTTCCATCGTCATTAGGAAGCCCTGAGCGTTACAATTAACTATCATTATTGCGTCGGATTCGAAAATCTAGACTTACAAGAGAACGACCATAAGGTGCCCGAGGCAGCATTAGACCCTTGGAGACAAGTCGGCTGGATGCTGATGTATTGAATCTCGACGCAATATGAGTGTTCCATCGTCATTAGGAGGCCCTAAACGTTACAATTAACTATCATTTTTGCGTCGGATTCGATAATCTAAACTCACGGGGAACGACCATAAGGTGCCCGAGGCAGCAACAGACCCTTGGAGACAAGTCGGCTGGAGGCCGATGTATTGAATCTCGACGCAATTTGAGTGTTCCATCATCATTAGGAGGCCCTAAACGTTACAATTAACTATCATTTTTGCGACGGATTCGATAATCTAAACTCACAGGAGAACGACCATAAGGTGCCCGAGGCAGCAACAGACCATTGGAGACAAGTCGGCTGGAGGCCGAAGTATTGAATCTCGACGCAATTTGAGTGTTCCATCGTCATTAGCAGGCCCTAAACGTTACAATTGACTATCATTATTGCGTCGGATTCGAAAATCTAGACTTACAAGAGAACGACCATAAGGTGCCCGAGGCAGCATTAGACCCTTGGAGACAAGTCGGCTGGAGGACGATGTATTGAATCTCGACGCAATCTGAGTGTCCCATCGTCATTAGGAGGCCCTAAACGTTACAATTAACTATCATTTTTGCGTCGGATTTGAAAATCTAGACTCTCAGGAGAACGACCATAAGGTGCCCGAGGCAGCAATATCCCCTTGGAGACAAGTCGGCTGGAGGCCCATGTATTGAATCTCGACGCAAATTGAGTGTTCCATCGTCATTAGGAGGCCCTAAACGTTACAATTAACTATCATTTTTGCGTCGGATTTGAAAATCTAGACTCTCAGGAGAACGACCATAAGGTGCCCGAGGCAGCAATATCCCCTTGGAGACAAGTCGGCTGGAGGCCCATGTATTGAATCTCGACGCAAATTGAGTGTTCCATCGTCATTAGGAGGCCCTAAACGTTACAATTAACTATCATTGCGTCGGATTCGAAAATCTAGACTTACAAGAGAACGACCATAAGGTGCCCGAGGCAGCATTAGACCCTTGGAGACAAGTCGGCTGGAGGCCGATGTATTGAATCTCGACGCAATTTGAGTGTTCCATCGTCATTAGGAGGCACAAAACGTTACAATTGACTATCATTTTTGCGTCGGATTCGATAATCTAAACTCACAGGAGACCGACCATAAGGTGCTCGAGACAGCAACAGACCCTTGGAGACAAGTCGGCTGGAGGACGATGTATTGAATCTCGACGAGATTTGAGTGTCCCATCGTCATTAGGAGGCCCTGAATGTTACAATTAACTATCACTTTTGCGTCGGATTCGATAATCTAAACTCACAGGAGAACGACCATAAGGTGCCCGAGGCAGCAACAGACCATTGGAGACAAGTCGGCTGGAGGCCGAAGTATTGAATCTCGACGCAATTTGAGTGTTCCATCGTCATTAGCAGGCCCTAAACGTTACAATTAACTATCATTGCGTCGGATTCGAAAATCTAGACTTACAAGAGAACGACCATAAGGTGCCCGTGGCAGCATTAGACCCTTGGAGACAAGTCGGCTGGAGGACGATGTATTGAATCTCGACGCAATTTGAGTGTCCCATCGTCGTTAGGAGGCCCTAAACGTTACAATTAACTATCAGTTTAGCGTCGGATTCGATAATCTAGTCAGAGGAGAAGTTCATACGGTGCTCGAGACAGCAATATACCCCTTGGAGACATATCGACTGGAGGCCGATGTATTGAATATAGACGCAATTTGAGTGATCCATCGTCATTAGGAGGCCCTAAACGTTACAATTAACTATCATTTTTGCGTCGGATTCGATAATCTAGACTCACAGGAGAACGACCATAAGGTGCCCGAGGCAGCAATAGACCCGTGGAGACAAGTCGGCTGGAGACCGATGTATTGAATCTCGACGCAATTTGAGAGTTCCATCGTCATTACAAGTCATTGAACGTTACAATTAACTATCTTTTTTGCGTCGGATTCGAAAATATAGACTTACAAGAGAACGACCATAAGGTGCCCGAGGCAGCATTAGACCCTTGGAGACAAGTCGGCTGGAGGACGATGTATTGAATCTCGACGCTATTTGAGTGTCCCATCGTCATTAGGAGGCCCTGAATGTTACAATTAACTATCACTTTTGCGTCGGATTCGATAATCTAAAGTCACAGGAGAACGACCATATGGTGCCCGAAGCAGCAACAGACCGTTGGAGACAAGTCGGCTGGACGCCGATGTATTGAATCTCGACGCAATTTGAGTGTTCCATCGTCATTAGGAGGCCCTAAACGTTACAATTAACTATCATTTTTGCGTCGGATTCGATAATCTAAACTCACAGAAATACGACCATAAGGTGCCCGAGGCAGCAACAGACCCTTGGAGACAAGTCGGCTGGAGGACGATGTATTGAATCTCGACGCAATTTGAGTGTCCCATCGTCATTAGGAGGCCCTAAACGTTACAAATATCTATCATTTTTGCGTCGGATTTGAAAATCTAGACTCACAGGAGAACGACCATATGGTGCCCGAGGCAGCAATATCCCCTTGGAGACAAGTCGGCTGGAGGCCGATGTATTGAATCTCGACGCAATTTGAGTGTTCCATCGTCATTAGGAGGCACTAAACGTTACAATTAACTATCATTTTTGCGTCGGATTCGATAATCTAAACTCACAGGAGAACGACCATAAGGTGCTCGAGACAGCAACAGACCCTTGGAGACAAGTCGGCTGGAGGCCGAAGTATTGAATCTCGACGCAATTTGAGTGTTCCATCGTCATTAGGAGGCCCTAAACGTTACAATTAACTATCATTTTAGCGTCGGATTCGATAATCTAGTCAGAGGAGAAGTTCATACGGTGCTCGAGACAGCAATATACCCCTTGGAGACAAATCGACTGGAGGCCGATGTATTGAATATAGACGCAATTTGAGTGTTCCATCGTCATTAGGAGGCCCTAAACGTTACAATTAACTATCACTTTTGCGTCGGATTCGATAATCTAACCTCACAGGAGAACGACAATAAGGTGCCCGAAGCAGCAACAGACCCTTGGAGACAAGTCGGCTGGACGCCGATGTATTAAATCTCGACGCAATTTGAGTGTTCCATCGTCATTAGGAGGCCCTAAACGTTACAATTAACTATATCATTTTTGCGTCGGATTCGATAATCTAAACTCACAGGAGAACGGCCATAAGGTGCCCGAGGCAGCAACAGACCCTTGGAGAAAAGTCGGCTGGAGGACAATGCATTGAATCTCGACGCAAATTGAGAGTTCCATCGTCATTAGGTAGCCCTGAACGTTACAATTAACTATCATTTTTGCGTCGGATTCGATAATCTAAACTCACAGGAGAACGACCATAAGGTGCCCGAGGCAGCAACAGACCCATGGAGACAAGTCGGCTGGAGGCCGAAGTATTGAATCTCGACCCAATTTGAGTCTTCCATCGTCATTAGGAGGCCCTAAACGTTACAATTAACTATCATTTTTGCGTCGGATTCGATAATCTAAACTCACAGGAGAACGACCATAAGGTGCCCGAGGCAGCAACAGACCCTTGGAGACAAGTCGGCTGGAGGACGATGTATTGAATCTCGACGCAATTTGAGCAATTCATCGTCATTAGGAGGCCCTAAACGTTACAATTAACTATCATTTTTGCGTCGGATTTGAAATCTAGACTCACAGGAGAACGACCATAAGGTGCCCGAGGCAGCAATATCCCCTTGGATACAAGTCGGCTGGAGGCCGATGTATTGAATCTCGACGCAATTTGAGTGTTCCATCGTCATTAGGAGGCCCTAAACGTTACAATTAACTATCATTTTTGCGTCGGATTCGATAATCTAAACTCACAGGAGAACGACCATAAGGTGCCCGAGGCAGCAACAGACCCTTGGAGACAAGACGGCTGGAGGCCGATGTATTGAATCTCGACGCAATTTGAGTGTTCCATCGTCATTAGGAGGCCCTAAACGTTACAATTAACTATTATTTTTGCGTCGGATTCGATAATCTAAACTCACAGGAGATCGTCCATAAGGTGCCCGAGGCAGCAACAGACACTTGGAGACAAGTCGGCTGGAGGCCGAAGTATTGAATCTCGACGCAATTTGAGTGTCCCATCGTCATTAGGAGGCCCTGAATGTTACAATTAACTATCATTTTTGCTTCGGATTCGATAATCTAAACTCACAGGAGAACGACCATAAGGTGCCCGAGGCAGCAACAGACCCTTGGAGACAAGTCGGCTGGAGGCCGATGTATTGAATCTCGACGCAATTTGAGTGTTCCATCGTCATTAGGAGGCCCCAAACGTTACAATTAACTATCATTTTTGCGTCGGATTCGATAATCTAAACTCACAGGAGAACGACCATAAGGTGCCCGAGGCAGCAACAGACCATTGGAGACAAGTCGGTTGGAGGTCGAAGTATTGAATCTCGACGCAATTTGAGTGTTCCATCGTCATTAGGAGGCCCTAAACGTTACAATTAACTATCATTTTTGCGTCGGATTCGATAATCTAAACTCACAGGAGAACGACCATAAGGTGCCCGAGGCAGCAACAGACCCTTGGAGACAAGTCGGCTGGAGGACGATGTATTGAATCTCGACGCAATTTGAGTGTCCCATCGTCATTAGGAGGCCCTAAACGTTACAATTAACTATCATTTTTGCGTCGGATTTGAAAATCTAGACTCACAGGAGAACGACCATATGGTGCCCGAGGCAGCAATATCCCCTTGGAGACAAGTCGGCTGGAGGAAGATGTATTGAATCTCGACGCAATTTGAGTGTTCCATCGTCATTAGGAGGCCCTGAATTTCACAATTAACTATCACTTTTGCGTCGGATTCGATAATCTAAACTCACAGGAGAACGACCATAAGGTGCCCGAGGCAGCAACAGACCCTTGGAGACAAGTCGGCTGGAGGACGATGTATTGAATCTCGACGCAATTTGAGTGTCGCATCGTCATTAGGAGGCCCTAAACGTTACAATTAACTATCATTTTTGCGTCGGATTCGATAATCTAAACTCACAGGAGAACGACCATAAGGTGCCCGAGGCAGCAACAGACCCTTGGAGACAAGTCGGCTGGAGGACCACGTATTGAATCTCGACGCAATTTGAGAGATCCATCGTCATTAGGAAGCCCTGAACGGTACAATTAACTATCATTATTGCGTCGGATTCGATAATCTAGACTTACAAGAGAACGACCATAAGGTGCCCGAGGCAGCATTAGACCCCTTGGAGACAAGTCGGCTGGAGGCCGATGTATTGAATCTCGACGCAATTTGAGTGTTCCATCGTCATTAGGAGGCCCTAAACGTTACAATTAACTATCATTTTTGCGTCGGATTCGATAATCTAAACTCACAGAAGAACGACCATAAGGTGCCCGAGGCAGCAACAGACCCTTGGAGACAAGTCGGCTGGAGGACGATGTATTGAATCTCGACGCAATTTGAGTGTCCCATCGTCATTAGGAGGCCCTAAACGTTACAATTAACTATCATTTTTGCGTCGGATTTGAAAATCTAGACTCACAGGAGAACGACCATATGGTGCCCGAGGCAGCAATATCGCCTTGGAGACAAGTCGGCTGGAGGCCGATGTATTGAATCTCGACACAATTTGAGTGTTCCATCGTCATTAGGAGGCACTAAACGTTACAATTAACTATCATTTTTGCGTCGGATTCGATAATCTAAACTCACAGGAGACCGACCATAAGGTGCTCGAGACAGCAACAGTCCCTTGGAGACAAGTCGGCTGGAGGCCGAAGTATTGAATCTCGACGCAATTTGAGTGTTCCATCGTCATTAGGAGGCCCTAAACGTTACAATTAACTATATCATTTTTGCGTCGGATTCGATAATCTAAACTCACAGGAGAACGGCCATAAGGTGCCCGAGGCAGCAACAGACCCTTGGAGAAAAGTCGGCTGGAGGACGATGCATTGAATCTCGACGCAAATTGAGAGTTCCATCGTCATTAGGTAGCCCTGAACGTTACAATAAACTATCATTATTGCGTCGGATTCGAAAATCTAGACTTACAAGAGATCGACCATAAGGTGCCCGAGGCAGCAACAGACCCTTGGAGACAAGTCGGCTGGAGGACGACGTATTTAATCTCGACGCAATTTGAAAGTTCCATCGTCATTAGGAAGCCCTGAGCGTTACAATTAACTATCATTATTGCGTCGGATTCGAAAATCTAGACTTACAAGAGAACGACCATAAGGTGCCCGAGGCAGCATTAGACCCTTGGAGACAAGTCGGCTGGATGCTGATGTATTGAATCTCGAGGCAATTTGAGTGTTCCATCGTCATTAGGAGGCCCTAAACGTTACAATTAACTATCATTTTTGCGTCGGATTCGATAATCTAAACTCACGGGGAACGACCATAAGGTGCCCGAGGCAGCAACAGACCCTTGGAGACAAGTCGGCTGGAGGCCGATGTATTGAATCTCGACGCAATTTGAGTGTTCCATCGTCATTAGGAGGCCCTAAACGTTACAATTAACTACCATTTTTGCGTCGGATTCGATAATCTAAACTCGCAGGAGAACGACCATAAGGTGCCCGAGGCAGCAACAGACCATAGGAGACAAGTCGGCTGGAGGCCGAAGTATTGAATCTCGACGCAATTTGAGTGTTCCATCGTCATTAGCAGGCCCTAAACGTTACAATTAACTATCATTATTGCGTCGGATTCGAAAATCTAGACTTACAAGAGAACGACCATAAGGTGCCCGAGGCAGCATTAAACCCTTGGAGACAAGTCGGCTGGAGGACGATGGATTGAATCTCGACGCAATTTGAGTGTCCCATCGTCATTAGGAGGCCCTAAACGTTACAATTAACTATCATTTTTGCGTCGGATTTGAAAATCTAGACTCACAGGAGAACGACCATAAGGTGCCCGAGGCAGCAATATCCCCTTGGAGACAAGTCGGCTGGAGGCCCATCTATTGAATCTCGACGCAAATTGAGTGCTCCATCGTCATTAGGAGGCCCTAAACGTTACAATTAACTATCATTTTTGCGTCGGATTCGATAATCTAAACTCACAGGAGAACGACCATAAGGTGCCCGAGGCAGCAACAGACCCATGGAGACAAGTCGGCTGGAGGCCGAAGTATTGAATCTCGACGCAATTTGAGTCTTCCATCGTCATTAGGAGGCCCTAAACGTTACAATTAACTATCATTTTTGCGTCGGATTCGATAATCTAAAGTCACAGGAGAACGACCATAAGGTGCCCGAGGCAGCAACAGACCCTTGGAGACAAGTCGGCTGGAGGACGATGTATTGAATCTCGACGCAATTTGAGCAATTCATCGTCATTAGGAGGCCCTAAACGTTACAATTAACTATCATTTTTGCGTCGGATTTGAAATCTAGACTCACAGGAGAACGACCATAAGGTGCCCGAGGCAGCAATATCCCCTTGGATACAAGTCGGCTGGAGGCCGATGTATTGAATCTCGACGCAATTTGAGTGTTCCATCGTCATTAGGAGGCCCTAAACGTTACAATTAACTATCATTTTGCGTCGGATTCGATAATCTAAACTCACAGGAGAACGACCATAAGGTGCCCGAGGCAGCAACAGACCCTTGGAGACAAGTCGGCTGGAGGCGGATGTATTGAATCTCGACGCAATTTGAGTGTTCCATCGTCATTAGGAGGCCCTAAACGTTACAATTAACTATTATTTTTGCGTCGGATTCGATAATCTAAACTCACAGGAGATCGTCCATAAGGTGCCCGAGGCAGCAACAGACACTTGGAGACAAGTCGGCTGGAGGCCGAAGTATTGAATCTCGACGCAATTTGAGTGTCCCATCGTCATTAGGAGGCCCTGAATGTTACAATTAACTATCATTTTTGCTTCGGATTCGATAATCTAAACTCACAGGAGAACGACCATAAGGTGCCCGAGGCAGCAACAGACCCTTGGAGACAAGTCGGCTGGAGGCCGATGTATTGAATCTCGACGCAATTTGAGTGTTCCATCGTCATTAGGAGGCCCCAAACGTTACAATTAACTATCATTTTTGCGTCGGATTCGATAATCTAAACTCACAGGAGAACGACCATAAGGTGCCCGAGGCAGCAACAGACCATTGGAGACAAGTCGTTTGGAGGTCGAAGTATTGAATCTCGACGCAATTTGAGTGTTCCATCGTCATTAGGAGGCCCTAAACGTTACAATTAACTATCATTTTTGCGTCGGATTCGATAATCTAAACTCACAGGAGAACGACCATAAGGTGCCCGAGGCAGCAACAGACCCTTGGAGACAAGTCGGCTGGAGGACGATGTATTGAATCTCGACGCAATTTGAGTGTCCCATCGTCATTAGGAGGCCCTGAATGTTACAATTAACTATCATTTTTGCGTCGGATTCGATAATCTAAACTCACAGGAGAACGACCATAAGGTGCCCGAGGCAGCAACAGACCCTTGGAGACAAGTCGGCTGGAGGCCGATGTATTGAATCTCGACGCAATTTGAGTGTTCCATCGTCATTAGGAGGCCCTAAACGTTACAATTAACTATCATTTTTGCGTCGGATTCGATAATCTAAACTCACAGGAGAACGACCATAAGGTGCCCGAGGCAGCAACAGACCCTTGGAGACAAGTCGGCTGGAGGTCGATGTATTGAATCTCGACGCAATTTGAGTGTTCCATCGTCATTAGGAGTCCCTAAACGTTACAATTAACTATCATTTTTGCGTCGGATTCGATAATCTAAACTAACAGGAGAACGACCATAAGGTGCCCGAGGCAGCAACAGACCCTTGGAGACAAGTCGGCTGGAAGACGACGTATTGAATCTCGACGCAATTTGAGAGTTCCATCGTCATTAGGAGGCCCTGAATGTTACAATTAACTATCATTTTTGCTTCGGATTCGATAATCTAAACTCACAGGAGAACGACCATAAGGTGCCCGAGGCAGCAACAGACCCTTGGAGACAAGTCGGCTGGAGGCCGATGTATTGAATCTCGACGCAATTTGAGTGTTCCATCGTCATTAGGAGGCCCCAAACGTTACAATTAACTATCATTTTTGCGTCGGATTCGATAATCTAAACTCACAGGAGAACGACCATAAGGTGCCCGAGGCAGCAACAGACCATAGGAGACAAGTCGGTTGGAGGTCGAAGTATTGAATCTCGACGCAATTTGAGTGTTCCATCGTCATTAGGAGGCCCTAAACGTTACAATTAACTATCATTTTTGCGTCGGATTCGATAATCTAAACTCACAGGAGAACGACCATAAGGTGCCCGAGGCAGCAACAGACCCTTGGAGACAAGTCGGCTGGAGGACGATGTATTGAATCTCGACGCAATTTGAGTGTCCCATCGTCATTAGGAGGCCCTAAACGTTACAATTAACTATCATTTTTGCGTCGGATTTGAAAATCTAGACTCACAGGAGAACGACCATATGGTGCCCGAGGCAGCAATATCCCCTTGGAGACAAGTCGGCTGGAGGCCGATGTATTGAATCTCGACGCAATTTGAGTGTTCCATCGTCATTAGGAGGCCCTGAATTTCACAATTAACTATCACTTTTGCGTCGGATTCGATAATCTAAACTCACAGGAGAACGACCATAAGGTGCCCGAGGCAGCAACAGACCCTTGGAGACAAGTCGGCTGGAGGACGATGTATTGAATCTCGACGCAATTTGAGTGTCGCATCGTCATTAGGAGGCCCTAAACGTTACAATTAACTATCATTTTTGCGTCGGATTCGATAATCTAAACTCACAGGAGAACGACCATAAGGTGCCCGAGGCAGCAACAGACCCTTGGAGACAAGTCGGCTGGAGGACCACGTATTGAATCTCGACGCAATTTGAGAGATCCATCGTCATTAGGAAGCCCTGAACGGTACAATTAACTATCATTATTGCGTCGGATTCGATAATCTAGACTTACAAGAGAACGACCATAAGGTGCCCGAGGCAGCATTAGACCCTTGGAGACAAGTCGGCTGGAGGCCGATGTATTGAATCTCGACGCAATTTGAGTGTTCCATCGTCATTAGGAGGCCCTAAACGTTACAATTAACTATCATTTTTGCGTCGGATTCGATAATCTAAACTCACAGAAGAACGACCATAAGGTGCCCGAGGCAGCAACAGACCCTTGGAGACAAGTCGGCTGGAGGACGATGTATTGAATCTCGACGCAATTTGAGTGTCCCATCGTCATTAGGAGGCCCTAAACGTTACAATTAACTATCATTTTTGCGTCGGATTTGAAAATCTAGACTCACAGGAGAACGACCATATGGTGCCCGAGGCAGCAATATCCCCTTGGAGACAAGTCGGCTGGAGGCCGATGTATTGAATCTCGACACAATTTGAGTGTTCCATCGTCATTAGGAGGCACTAAACGTTACAATTAACTATCATTTTTGCGTCGGATTCGATAATCTAAACTCACAGGAGACCGACCATAAGGTGCTCGAGACAGCAACAGTCCCTTGGAGACAAGTCGGCTGGAGGCCGAAGTATTGAATCTCGACGCAATTTGAGTGTTCCATCGTCATTAGGAGGCCCTAAACGTTACAATTAACTATATCATTTTTGCGTCGGATTCGATAATCTAAACTCACAGGAGAACGGCCATAAGGTGCCCGAGGCAGCAACAGACCCTTGGAGAAAAGTCGGCTGGAGGACGATGCATTGAATCTCGACGCAAATTGAGAGTTCCATCGTCATTAGGTAGCCCTGAACGTTACAATAAACTATCATTATTGCGTCGGATTCGAAAATCTAGACTTACAAGAGATCGACCATAAGGTGCCCGAGGCAGCAACAGACCTTTGGAGACAAGTCGGCTGGAGGACGACGTATTTAATCTCGACGCAATTTGAAAGTTCCATCGTCATTAGGAAGCCCTGAGCGTTACAATTAACTATCATTATTGCGTCGGATTCGAAAATTTAGACTTACAAGAGAACGACCATAAGGTGCCCGAGGCAGCATTAGACCCTTGGAGACAAGTCGGCTGGATGCTGATGTATTGAATCTCGAGGCAATTTGAGTGTTCCATCGTCATTAGGAGGCCCTAAACGTTACAATTAACTATCATTTTTGCGTCGGATTCGATAATCTAAACTCACGGGGAACGACCATAAGGTGCCCGAGGCAGCAACAGACCCTTGGAGACAAGTCGGCTGGAGGCCGATGTATTGAATCTCGACGCAATTTGAGTGTTCCATCGTCATTAGGAGGCCCTAAACGTTACAATTAACTATCATTTTTGCGTCGGATTCGATAATCTAAACTCGCAGGAGAACGACCATAAGGTGCCCGAGGCAGCAACAGACCATAGGAGACAAGTCGGCTGGAGGCCGAAGTATTGAATCTCGAACGCAATTTGAGTGTTCCATCGTCATTAGCAGGCCCTAAACGTTACAATTAACTATCATTATTGCGTCGGATTCGAAAATCTAGACTTACAAGAGAACGACCATAAGGTGCCCGAGGCAGCATTAAACCCTTGGAGACAAGTCGGCTGGAGGACGATGTATTGAATCTCGACGCAATTTGAGTGTCCCATCGTCATTAGGAGGCCCTAAACGTTACAATTAACTATCATTTTTGCGTCGGATTTGAAAATCTAGACTCACAGGAGAACGACCATAAGGTGCCCGAGGCAGCAATATCCCCTTGGAGACAAGTCGGCTGGAGGCCCATGTATTGAATCTCGACGCAAATTGAGTGCTCCCATCGTCATTAGGAGGCCCTAAACGTTACAATTAACTATCATTTTTGCGTCGGATTCGATAATCTAAACTCACAGGAGAACGACCATAAGGTGCCCGAGGCAGCAACAGACCCATGGAGACAAGTCGGCTGGAGGCCGAAGTATTGAATCTCGACGCAATTTGAGTCTTCCATCGTCATTAGGAGGCCCTAAACGTTACAATTAACTATCATTTTTGCGTCGGATTCGATAATCTAAACTCACAGGAGAACGACCATAAGGTGCCCGAGGCAGCAACAGACCCTTGGAGACAAGTCGGCTGGAGGACGATGTATTGAATCTCGACGCAATTTGAGCAATTCATCGTCATTAGGAGGCCCTAAACGTTACAATTAACTATCATTTTTGCGTCGGATTTGAAATCTAGACTCACAGGAGAACGACCATAAGGTGCCCGAGGCAGCAATATCCCCTTGGATACAAGTCGGCTGGAGGCCGATGTATTGAATCTCGACGCAATTTGAGTGTTCCATCGTCATTAGGAGGCCCTAAACGTTACAATTAACTATCATTTTTGCGTCGGATTCGATAATCTAAACTCACAGGAGAACGACCATAAGGTGCCCGAGGCAGCAACAGACCCTTGGAGACAAGTCGGCTGGAGGCCGATGTATTGAATCTCGACGCAATTTGAGTGTTCCATCGTCATTAGGAGGCCCTAAACGTTACAATTAACTATTATTTTTGCGTCGGATTCGATAATCTAAACTCACAGGAGATCGTCCATAAGGTGCCCGAGGCAGCAACAGACACTTGGAGACAAGTCGGCTGGAGGCCGAAGTATTGAATCTCGACGCAATTTGAGTGTCCAATCGTCATTAGGAGGCCCTGAATGTTACAATTAACTATCATTTTTGCTTCGGATTCGATAATCTAAACTCACAGGAGAACGACCATAAGGTGCCCGAGGCAGCAACAGACCCTGGAGACAAGTCGGCTGGAGGCCGATGTATTGAATCTCGACGCAATTTGAGTGTTTCCATCGTCATTAGGAGGCCCCAAACGTTACAATTAACTATCATTTTTTGCGTCGGATTCGATAATCTAAACTCACAGGAGAACGACCATAAGTGCCCGAGGCAGCAACAGACCATTGGAGACAAGTCGGTTGGAGGTCGAAGTATTGAATCTCGACGCAATTTGAGTGTTCCATCGTCATTAGGAGGCCCTAAACGTTACAATTAAACTATCATTTTTGCGTCGGATTCGATAATCTAAACTCACAGGAGAACGACCATAAGGTGCCCGAGGCAGCAACAGACCCTTGGAGACAAGTCGGCTGGAGGACGATGTATTGAATCTCGACGCAATTTGAGTGTCCCATCGTCATTAGGAGGCCCTGAATGTTACAATTAACTATCATTTTTGCGTCGGATTCGATAATCTAAACTCACAGGAGAACGACCATAAGGTGCCCGAGGCAGCAACAGACCCTTGGAGACAAGTCGGCTGGAGGCCGATGTATTGAATCCTCGACGCAATTTGAGTGTTCCATCGTCATTAGGAGGCCCTAAACGTTACAATTAACTATCATTTTTGCGTCGGATTCGATAATCTAAACTCACAGGAGAACGACCATAAGGTGCCCGAGGCAGCAACAGACCCTTGGAGACAAGTCGGCTGGAGGTCGATGTATTGAATCTCGACGCAATTTGAGTGTTCCATCGTCATTAGGAGTCCCTAAACGTTACAATTAACTATCATTTTTGCGTCCGATTCGATAATCTAAACTAACAGGAGAACGACCATAAGGTGCCCGAGGCAGCAACAGACCCTTGGAGGACAAGTCGGCTGGAAGACGACGTATTGAATCTCGACGCAATTTGAGAGTTCCATCGTCATTAGGAAGCTCTGAACGTTACAATTAACTATCATTATTGCGTCGGATTCGAAAATCTAGACTTACAAGAGAACGACCATAAGGTGCCCGAGGCAGCATTAGACCCTTGGAGACAAGTCTTCTGGAGGACGATGTATTGAATCTCGACGCAATTTGAGTGTCCCATCGTCATTAGGAGGCCCTAAACGTTACAATTAACTATCATTTTTGCGACGGATTTGAAAATCTAGACTCACAGGAGAACGACCATATGGTGCCCGTGGCAGCAATATCCCCTTGGAGACAAGTCGGCTGGAGGCCGATGTATTGAATCTCGACGCAATTTGAGTGTTCCATCGTCATTAGGAGGCCCTGAATTTCACAATTAAGTATCACTTTTGCGTCGGATTCGATAATCTAAACTCACAGGAGATGGACCATAAGGTGCCCGAGGCAGCAACAGACCCTTGGAGACAAGTCGGCTGGAGGACGATGTATTGAATCTCGACGCAATTTGAGTGTCGCATCGTCATTAGGAGGCCCTAAACGTTACAATTAACTATCATTTTTGCGTCGGATTCGATAATCTAAACTCACAGGAGAACGACCATAAGGTGCCCGAGGCAGCAACAGACCCTTGGAGACAAGTCGGCTGGAGGACCACGTATTGAATCTCGACGCAATTTGAGAGATCCATCGTCATTAGGAAGCCCTGAACGGTAGAATTAACTATCATTATTGCGTCGGATTCGATAATCTAGACTTACAAGAGAACGACCATAAGGTGCCCGAGGCAGCATTAGACCCTTGGAGACAAGTCGGCTGGAGGCCGATGTATTGAATCTCGACGCAATTTGACTGTTCCATCGTCATTAGGAGGCCCTAAACGTTACAATTAACTATCATTTTTGCGTCGGATTCGATAATCTAAACTCACAGAAGAACGACCATAAGGTGCCCGAGGCAGCAACAGACACTTGGAGACAAGTCGGCTGGAGGACGATGTATTGAATCTCGACGCAATTTGAGTGTCCCATCGTCATTAGGAGGCCCTAAACGTTACAATTAACTATCATTTTTGCGTCGGATTTGAAAATCTAGACTCACAGGAGAACGACCATATGGTGCCCGAGGCAGCAATATCCCCTTGGAGACAAGTCGGCTGGAGGCCGATGTATTGAATCTCGACGCAATTTGAATGTTCCATCGTCATTAGGAGGCACTAAACGTTACAATTAACTATCATTTTTGCGTCGGATTCGATAATCTAAACTCACAGGAGACCGACCATAAGGTGCTCGAGACAGCAACAGTCCCTTGGAGACAAGTCGGCTGGAGGCCGAAGTATTGAATCTCGACGCAATTTGAGTGTTCCATCGTCATTAGGAGGCCCTAAACGTTACAATTAACTATCATTTTAGCGTCGGATTCGATAATCTAGTCAGAGGAGAAGTTCATACGGTGCTCGAGACAGCAATATACCCCTTGGAGACAAATCGACTGGAGGCCGATGTATTGAATATAGACGCAATTTGAGTGTTCCATCGTCATTAGGAGGCCCTAAACGTTACAATTAACTATCATTTTTGCGTCGGATTTGAAAATCTAGACTCACAGGAGAACGACCATATGGTGCCCGAGGCAGCAATATCCCCTTGGAGACAAGTCGGCTGGAGGCCGATGATTGAATCTCGACGCAATTTGAGAGTTCCATCGTCATTACAAGGCATTGAACGTTACAATTAACTATCATTTTTGCGTCGGATTCGAAAATCTAGACTTACAAGAGAACGACCATAAGGTGCCCGAGGCAGCATTAGACCCTTGGAGACAATTCGGCTGGAGGACGATGTATTGAATCTCGACGCAATTTGAGTGTCCCATCGTCATTAGGAGGCCCTGAATGTTACAATTAACTATCACTTTTGCGTCGGATTCGATAATCTAGACTTACAAGAGATCGACCATAAGGTGCCCGAGGCAGCAACAGACCCTTGGAGACAAGTCGGCTGGAGGCCGATGTATTGAATCTCGACGCAATTTGAGTGTTCCATCGTCATTAGGAGGCCCTAAACGTTACAATTAACTATCATTTTTGCGTCGGATTCGATAATCTAAACTCACAGGAGAACGAAAATAAGGTGCCCGAGGCAGCAACAGACCATTGGAGACAAGCCGGCTGGAGGCCGAAGTATTGAATCTCGACGCAATTTGAGTGTTCCATCGTCATTAGCAGGCCCTAAACGTTACAATTAACTATCATTTTTGCGTCGGATTCGATAATCTAGACTCACAGGAGAACGACCATAAGGTGCCCGAGGCAGCAATAGACCCGTGGAGACAAGTCGGCTGGAGACCGATGTATTGAATCTCGACGCAATTTGAGAGTTCCATCGTCATTACAAGGCATTGAACGTTACAATTAACTATATTTTTTGCGTCGGATTCGAAAATATAGACTTACAAGAGAACAACCATAAGGTGCCCGAGGCAGCATTAGACCCTTGGAGACAAGTCGGCTGGAGGACGATGTATTGAATCTCGACGCAATTTGAGTGTCCCATCGTCATTAGGAGGCCCTGAATGTTACAATTAACTATCACTTTTGCGTCGGATTCGATAATCTAAAGTCACAGGAGAACGACCATATGGTGCCCGAAGCAGCAACAGACCGTTGGAGACAAGTCGGCTGGACGCCGATGTATTGAATCTCGACGCAGTTTGAGTGTTCCATCGTCATTAGGAGGCCCTAAACGTTACAATTAATTATATCATTTTTGCGTCGGATTCGATAATCTAAACTCACAGGAGAACGACCATAAGGTGCCCGAGGCAGCAACAGACCCTTGGAGACAAGTCGGCTGGAGGACCACGTATTGAATCTCGACGCAATTTGAGAGATCCATCGTCATTAGGAAGCCCTGAACGGTACAATTAACTATCATTATTGCGTCGGATTCGAAAATCTAGACTTACAAGAGAACGACCATAAGGTGCCCGAGGCAGCATTAGACCCTTGGAGACAAGTCGGCTGGAGGCCGATGTATTGAATCTCGACGCAATTTGAGTGTTCCATCGACATTAGGAGGCCCTAAACGTTACAATTAACTATCATTTTTGCGTCGGATTCGATAATCTAAACTCACAGAAGAACGACCATAAGGTGCCCGAGGCAGCAACAGACCCTTGGAGACAAGTCGGCTGGAGGACGATGTATTGAAACTCGACGCAATTTGAGTGTCCCATCGTCATTAGGAGGCACTAAACGTTACAATTAACTATCATTTTTGCGTCGGATTCGATAATCTAAACTCACAGGAGAACGACCATAAGTGCTCGAGACAGCAACAGACCCTTGGAGACAAGTCGGCTGGAGGCCGAAGTATTGAATCTCGACGCAATTTGAGTGTTCCATCGTCATTAGGAGGCCCTAAACGTTACAATTAACTATCATTTTAGCGTCGGATTCGATAATCTAGTCAGAGGAGAAGTTCATACGGTGCTCGAGACAGCAATATACCCCTTGGAGACAAATCGACTGGAGGCCGATGTATTGAATATAGACGCAATTTGAGTGTTCCATCGTCATTAGGAGGCCCTAAACGTTACAATTAACTATATCATTTTTGCGTCGGATTCGATAATCTAAACTCACAGGAGAACGGCCATAAGGTGCCCGAGGCAGCAACAGACCCTTGGAGAAAAGTCGGCTGGAGGACGATGCATTGAATCTCGACGCAAATTGAGAGTTCCATCGTCATTAGGTAGCCCTGAACGTTACAATAAACTATCATTATTGCGTCGGATTCGAAAATCTAGACTTACAAGAGATCGACCATAAGGTGCCCGAGGCAGCAACAGACCCTTGGATACAAGTCGGCTGGAGGACGACGTATTTAATCTCGACGCAATTTGAAAGTTCCATCGTCATTAGGAAGCCCTGAGCGTTACAATTAACTATCATTATTGCGTCGGATTCGAAAATCTAGACTTACAAGAGAACGACCATAAGGTGCCCGAGGCAGCATTAGACCCTTGGAGACAAGTCGGCTGGATGCTGATGTATTGAATCTCGAGGCAATTTGAGTGTTCCATCGTCATTAGGAGGCCCTAAACGTTACAATTAACTATCATTTTTGCGTCGGATTCGATAATCTAAACTCACGGGGAACGACCATAAGGTGCCCGAGGCAGCAACAGACCCTTGGAGACAAGTCGGCTGGAGGACGATGTATTGAATCTCGACGCAATTTGAGTGTTCCATCGTCATTAGGAGGCCCTAAACGTTACAATTAACTATCATTTTTGCGTCGGATTCGATAATCTAAACTCACAGGAGAACGACCATAAGGTGCCCGAGGCAGCAACAGACCATAGGAGACAAGTCGGCTGGAGGCCGAAGTATTGAATCTCGACGCAATTTGAGTGTTCCATCGTCATTAGCAGGCCCTAAACGTTACAATTAACTATCATTATTGCGTCGGATTCGAAAATCTAGACTTACAAGAGAACGACCATAAGGTGCCCGAGGCAGCATTAGACCCTTGGAGACAAGTCGGCTGGAGGACGATGTATTGAATCTCGACGCAATTTGAGTGTCCCATCGTCATTAGGAGGCCCTAAACGTTACAATTAACTATCATTTTTGCGTCGGATTTGAAAATCTAGACTCACAGGAGAACGACCATAAGGTGCCCGAGGCAGCAATATCCCCTTGGAGACACGTCGGCTGGAGGCCCATGTATTGAATCTCGACGCAAATTGAGTGCTCCATCGTCATTAGGAGGCCCTAAACGTTACAATTAACTATCATTTTTGCGTCGGATTCGATAATCTAAACTCAAAGGAGAACGACCATAAGGTGCCCGAGGCAGCAACAGACCCATGGAGACAAGTCGGCTGGAGGCCGAAGTATTGAATCTCGACGCAATTTGAGTCTTCCATCGTCATTAGGAGGCCCTAAACGTTACAATTAACTATCATTTTTGCGTCGGATTCGATAATCTAAACTCACAGGAGAACGACCATAAGGTGCCCGAGGCAGCAACAGACCCTTGGAGACAAGTCGGCTGGAGGACGACGTATTGAATCTCGTCGCAATTTGAGAGTTCCATCGTCATTAGGAAGCCCTGAACGTTACAATTAACTATCATTGCGTCGGATTCGAAAATCTAGACTTACAAGAGAACGACCATAAGGTGCCCGAGGCAGCATTAGACCCTTGGAGACAAGTCGGCTGGAGGACGATGTATTGAATCTCGACGCAATTTGAGTGTCCCATCGTCGTTAGGGGGCCCTAAACGTTACAATTAACTATCATTTTAGCGTCGGATTCGATAATCTAGTCAAAGGAGAAGTTCATACGGTGCTCGAGACAGCAATATACCCCATGGAGACAAATCGACTGGAGGCCGATGTATTGAATATAGACGCAATTTGAGTGTTCCATCGTCATTAGGAGGCCCTAAACGTTACAATTAACTATCATTTTTGCGTCGGATTCGATAATCTAGACTCACAGGAGAACGACCATAAGGTGGCCGAGGCAGCAACAGACACTTGGAGACAAGTCGGCTGGAGGCCGAAGTATTGAATCTCGACGCAATTTGAGTGTCCCATCGTCATTAGGAGGCCCTGAATGTTACAATTAACTATCATTTTTGCGTCGGATTCGATAATCTAAACTCACAGGAGAACGACCATAAGGTGCCCGAGGCAGCAACAGACCCTTGGAGACAAGTCGGCTGGAGGCCGATGTATTGAATCTCGACGCAATTTGAGTGTTCCATCGTCATTAGGAGGCCCCAAACGTTACAATTAACTGTCATTTTTGCGTCGGATTCGATAATCTAAACTCACAGGAAAACGACCATAAGGTGCCCGAGGCAGCAACAGACCATTGGAGACAAGTCGGTTGGAGGTCGAAGTATTGAATCTCGACACAATTTGAGTGTTCCATCGTCATTAGGAGGCCCTAAACGTTACAATTAACTATCATTTTTGCGTCGGATTCGATAATCTAATCTCACAGGAGAACGACCATAAGGTGCCCGAGGCAGCAACAGACCCTTGGAGACAAGTCGGCTGGAGGACGATGTATTGAATCTCGACGCAATTTGAGTGTCCCATCGTCATTAGGAGGCCCTGAATGTTACAATTAACTATCATTTTTGCGTCGTATTCGATAATCTAAACTCACAGGAGAACGACCATAAGGTGCCCGAGGCAGCAACAGACCCTTGGAGACAAGTCGGCTGGAGGCCGATGTATTGAATCTCGACGTAATTTGAGTGTTCCATCGTCATTAGGAGGCCCTAAACGTTACAATTAACTATCATTTTTGCGTCGGATTCGATAATCTAAACTCACAGGAGAACGACCATAAGGTGCCCGAGGCAGCAACAGACCCTTGGAGACAAGTCGGCTGGAGGTCGATGTATTGAATCCCGACGCAATTTGAGTGTTCCATCGTCATTAGGAGTCCCTAAACGTTACAATTAACTATCATTTTTGCGTCGGATTCGATAATCTAAACTCACAGGAGAACTACCATAAGGTGCCCGATGCAGCAACAGACCCTTGGAGACAAGTCGGCTGGAAGACGACGTATTGAATCTCGACGCAATTTGAGAGTTCCATCGTCATTAGGAAGCTCTGAACGTTACAATTAACTATCATTTTTGCGTCGGATTCGATAATCTAAACTCACAGGAGAACGACCATAAGGTGCCCGAGGCAGCAACAGACCCTTGGAGACAAGTCGGCTGGAGGCCGATGTATTGAATCTCGACGCAATTTGAGTGTTCCATCGTCATTAGGAGGCCCTAAACGTTACAATTAACTATCATTTTTGCGTCGGATTCGATAATCTAAACTCACAGTAGAACGTCCATAAGGTGCCCGAGGCAGCAACAGACACTTGGAGACAAGTCGGCTGGAGGCCGAAGTATTGAATCTCGACGCAATTTGAGCGTTCCATCGTCATTAGGAAGCCCTGAACGTTACAATTAACTATCATTATTGCGTCGGATTCGAAAATCTAGACTTACAAGAGAACGACCATAAGGTGCCCGAGGCAGCATTAGATCTTTGGAGACAAGTCGGCTGGAGGCCGATGTATTGAATCTCGACGCAATTTGAGTGTTCCATCGTCATTAGGAGGCCCTAAACGTTACAATTAACTATCATTTTTGCGTCGGATTCGATAATCTAAACTCACAGGAGAACGACCATAAGGTGCCCGAGGCAGCAACAGACCCCTGGAGACAAGTCGGCTGGAGGATGATGTATTGAATCTCGACGCAATTTGAGTGTCCCATCGTCATTAGGAGGCCCTAAACGTTGCAATTAACTATCATTTTTGCGTCGGATTTGAAAATCTAGACTCACAGGAGAACGACCATATGGTGCCCGAAACAGCAATATCCCCTTGGAGACAAGTCGGCAGGAGGCCGATGTATTGAATCTCGACGCAATTTGAGTGTTCCATCGTCATTAGGAGGCCCTGAATGTCACAATTAACTATCATTTTTGCGTCGGATTCGATAATCTAAACTCACAGGAGAACGACCATAAGGTGCCCGAGGCAGCAACAAACGCTTGGAGAAAAGTCGGCTGGAGGACGATGTATTGAATCTCGACGCAATTTGAGTGTTCCATCGTCATTAGGAGGCCCTAAACGTTACAATTAACTATCATTTTTGCGTCGGATTCGATAATCTAAACTCACAGGAGAACGACCATAAGGTGCCTGAGGCAGCAACAGACCCTTGGAGACAAGTCGGCTGGAGGCCGATGTATTGAATCTCGACGCAATTTGAGTGTTCCATCGTCATTAGGAGGCCCTAAACGTTACAATTAACTATCATTTTTGCGTCGGATTCGATAATCTAAACTCACAGGAGAACGACCATAAGGTGCCCGAGGCAGCAACAGACCCCTGAAGACAAGTCGGCTGGAGGATGATGTATTGAATCTCGACGCAATTTGAGTGTCCCATCGTCATTAGGAGGCCCTAAACGTTACAATTAACAATCATTTTTGCGTCGGATTTGAAAATCTAGACTCACAGGAGAACGACCATAAGGTGCCTGAGGCAGCAACAGACCCTTGGAGACAAGTCGGCTGGAGGCCGATGTATTGAATCTCGACGCAATTTCAGAGTTCCATCGTCATTAGGAAGCCCTGAGCGTTACAATTAACTATCATTACTGCGTCGGATTCGAAAATCTAGACTTACAAGAGAACGACCATAAGGTGCCCGAGGCAGCATTAGACCCTTGGAGACAGGTCGGCTGGATGCTGATGTATTGAATCTCGATGCAATTAGAGTGTTCCATCGTCATTAGGAGGCCCTAAACGTTACAATTAACTATCATTTTTGCGTCGGATTCGATAATCTAAACTCACGGGGAACGACCATAAGGTGCCCGAGGCAGCAACAGACCCTTGGAGACAAGTCGGCTGGAGGCCGATGTGTTGAATCTCGACGCAATTTGAGTGTTCCATCGTCATTAGGAGGCCCTAAACGTTACAATTAACTATCATTTTTGCGTCGGATTCGATAATCTAAACTCACAGGAGAACGACCATAAGGTGCCCGAGGCAGCAACAGACCATTGGAGACAAGTCGGCTGGAGGCCGAAGTATTGAATCTCGACGCAATTTGAGTGTTCCATCGTCATTAGCAGGCCCTAAACGTTACAATTAACTATCATTATTGCGTCGGATTCGAAAATCTAGACTTACAAGAGAACGACCATAAGGTGCCCGAGGCAGCAACAGACCCATTTAGACAAGTCGGCTCGAGGACGACGTATTGAATCTCGTTGCAATTTGAGAGTTCCATCGTCATTAGGAGGCCCTAAACGTTACAATTAACTATCATTTTTGCGTCGGATTCGATAATCTAAACTCACAGGAGAACCACCACAAGGTGCCCGAGGCAGCAACAGACCCTTGGAGACAAGTCGGCTGGAGGACGATGTATTGAATCTCGTTGCAATTTGAGAGATCCATCGTCATTAGGAAGCCCTGAACGTTACAATTAACTATCATTATTGCGTCGGATTCGAAAACCTAGACTTACAAGAGAACTACCATAAGGTGCCCGAGGCAGCATAAGACCCTTGGAGACAAGTCGGCTGGAGGACGATGTATTGAATCTCGACGCAATTTGAGTGTCCCATCGTCATTAGGAGGCCCTAAACGTTACAATTAACTATCATTTTTGCGTCGGATTTGAAAATCTAGACTCACAGGAGAACGACCATAAGGTGCCCGAGGCAGCAATATCCCCTTGGAGACAAGTCGGCTGGAGGCCGATGTATTGAATCTCGACGCAATTTGAGTGTTCCATCGTCATTAGGAGGCCCTAAACGTTACAATTAACCATCATTTTTGCGTCGGATTCGATAATCTAAACTCACAGGAGAACGACCATAAGGTGCCCGAGGCAGCAACAGACCCTTGGAGACAAGTCAGCTGGAGGACGATGTATTGAATCACGACGCAATTTGAGTGTCCCATCGTCATTAGGAGGCCCTGAATGTTACAATTATCTATCATTTTTGCGTCGGATCGATAATCTAAACTCACAGGAGAACGACCATAAGGTGCCCGAGGCAGCAACAGACCTTTGGAGACAAGTCGGCTGGAGGCCGAAGTATTGAATCTCGACGCAATTTGAGTGTTCCATTGTCATTAGGAGGCCCTAAACGTTACAATTAACTTTCATTATTGCGTCGGATTCGAAAATCTAGACCTACAAGAGAACGACCATAAGGTGCCCGAGGCAGCATTAGACTCTTGGAGACAAGTCGGCTGGGGGACGATGTATTGAATCTCGACGCAATTTGAGTGTCCCATCGTCGTTAGGAGGCCCTAAACGTTACAATTAACTATTATTTTATCGTCGGATTCGATAATCGAGTCAGAGTAGAAGTTCATACGGTGCTCTAGACAGCAATATACCACATGGAGACAAATCGACTGGAGGCCGATGTATTGAATATAGACGCAATTTGAGTGTTCCATCGTCATTAGGAGGCCCTAAACGTTACAATTAACTATCATTTTTGCGTCGGATTCGATAATCTAGACTCACAGGAGAACGACCATAAGGTGCCCGAGGCAGCAACAGACCCTTGGAGACAAGTCGGCTGGAGGACGATGTATTGAATCTCGACGCAAATTGAGAGTTCCATCGTCATTAGGAAGCCCTGAACGTTACAATTAACTATCATTATTGCGTCGGAATCGAAAATCTAGACTTACAAGAGAACGACCATAAGGTGCCCGAGGCAGCAACAGACCCTTGGAGACAAGTCGGCTGGAGGTCGATGTATTGAATCTCGACGCAATTTGAGCATCCCATTGTCATTAGGAGGCCCTAAACGTTACAATTAACTATCATTTTTGCGTCGGATTTGAAATCTAGACTCACAGGAGAACGACCATAAGGTGCCCGAGGCAGCAATATCCCCTTGTAGACAAGTCGGCTGGAGGCCGATGTATTGAATCTCGACGCAATTTGAGTGTTCCATCGTCATTAGGAGGCCCTAAACGTTACAATTAACTATCATTTTTGCGTCGGATTCGATAATCTAAACTCACAGGAGAACGACCATAAGGTGCCCGAGGCAGCAACAGACCCTTGGTGACAAGTCGGCTGGAGGACGATGTATTGAATCTCGACGCAATTTGAGTGTTCCATCGTCATTAGGAGGCCATAAACGTTACAATTAACTATTATTTTTGCGTCGAATTCCATAATATAAACTCACAGGAGAACGTCCATAAGGTGCCCGAGGCAGCAACAGACACTTGGAGACAAGTCGGCTGGAGGCCGAAGTATTGAATCTCGACGCAATTTGAGTGTTCCATCGTCATTAGGAGGCCCTAAACGTTACAATTAACTATCATTTTTGCGTCGGATTCGATAATCTAAACTCACAGGAGAACGACCATAAGGTGCCCGAGGCAGCAACAGACCCTTGGAGACAAGTCGGCTGGAGGACGATGTATTGAATCTCGACGCAATTTGAGTGTCCCATCGTCATTAGGAGGCCCTGAATGTTACAATTAACTATCATTTTTGCGTCGGATTCGATAATCTAAACTCACAGGAGAACGACCATAAGGTGCCCGAGGCAGCATTAGACCCTTGGAGACAAGTCGGCAGGAGGACGATGTATTGAATCTCGACGCAATTTGAGTGTCCCATCGTCGTTAGGAGGCCCTAAACGTTACAATTAACTATTATTTTATCGTCGGATTCGATAATCGAGTCAGAGTAGAAGTTCATACGGTGCTCTAGACAGCAATATACCACATGGAGACAAATCGACTGGAGGCCGATGTATTGAATATAGACGCAATTTGAGTGTTCCATCGTCATTAGGAGGCCCTAAACGTTACAATTAACTATCATTTTTGCGTCGGATTCGATAATCTAGACTCACAGGAGAACGACCATAAGGTGCCCGAGGCAGCAACAGACCCTTGGAGACAAGTCGGCTGGAGGACGATGTATTGAATCTCGACGCAAATTGAGAGTTCCATCGTCATTAGGAAGCCCTGAACGTTACAATTAACTATCATTATTGTGTCGGAATCGAAAATCTAGACTTACAAGAGAACGACCATAAGGTGCCCGAGGCAGCAACAGACCCTTGGAGACAAGTCGGCTGGAGGTCGATGTATTGAATCTCGACGCAATTTGAGCATCCCATTGTCATTAGGAGGCCCTAAACGTTACAATTAACTATCATTTTTGCGTCGGATTTGAAATCTAGACTCACAGGAGAACGACCATAAGGTGCCCGAGGCAGCAATATCCCCTTGTAGACAAGTCGGCTGGAGGCCGATGTATTGAATCTCGACGCAATTTGAGTGTTCCATCGTCATTAGGAGGCCCTAAACGTTACAATTAACTATCATTTTTGCGTCGGATTCGATAATCTAAACTCACAGGAGAACGACCATAAGGTGCCCGAGGCAGCAACAGACCCTTGGAGACAAGTCGGCTGGAGGACGATGTATTGAATCTCGACGCAATTTGAGTGTTCCATCGTCATTAGGAGGCCATAAACGTTACAATTAACTATTATTTTTGCGTCGAATTCCATAATATAAACTCACAGGAGAACGTCCATAAGGTGCCCGAGGCAGCAACAGACACTTGGAGACAAGTCGGCTGGAGGCCGAAGTATTGAATCTCGACGCAATTTGAGTGTTCCATCGTCATTAGGAGGCCCTAAACGTTACAATTAACTATCATTTTTGCGTCGGATTCGATAATCTAAACTCACAGGAGAACGACCATAAGGTGCCCGAGGCAGCAACAGACCCTTGGAGACAAGTCGGCTGGAGGACGATGTATTGAATCTCGACGCAATTTGAGTGTCCCATCGTCATTAGGAGGCCCTGAATGTTACAATTAACTATCATTTTTGCGTCGGATTCGATAATCTAAACTCACAGGAGAACGACCATAAGGTGCCCGAGGCAGCATTAGACCCTTGGAGACAAGTCGGCAGGAGGACGATGTATTAAATCTCGACGCAATTTAAGAGTTCCATCGTCATTAGGAGGCCCTGAACGTTACAATTAACTATCATTTTTGCGTCGGATTCGAAAATCTAGACTTACAAGAGAACGACCATAAGGTGCCCGAGGCAGCATTAGTCCCCTAGGAGACAAGTCGGCTGGAGGCCGATGTATTGAATCTCGACGCAATTTGAGTGTTCCATCGTCATTAGGAGGCTCTGAACGTTACAATTAACTATCATTTTTGCGTCGGATTCGATAATCTAAACTCACAGGAGAACGACCATAAGGTGCCCGAGGCTGCAATAGACCCTTGGAGACAAGTCGGCTGGAGGCCGATGTATTGAATCTCGACGCAATTTGAGTGTTCCATCGTCATTAGGAGGCGCTGAACGTTACAGTTAACTATCATTTTTGCGTCGGATTCGAAAATCTAGACTTACAAGACTACGACCATAAGGTGCCCGAGGCAGCATTAGACCCTTGGAGACAAGTCGGCAGGAGGACGATGTATTGAATCTCGACGCAATTTGAGTGTCCCATCGTCATTAGGAGGCCCTAAACGTTACAATTAACTATCATTTTTGCGTCGGATTCGATAATCTAAACTCACAGGAGAACGACCATAAGGTGCCCGAGGCAGCAACAGACCCTTGCAGACAAGTCGGCTGGAGGCCGATGTATTGAATCTCGACGCAATTTGAGTGTTCCATCGTCATTAGGAGGCGCTGAACGTTACAGTTAACTATCATTTTTGCATCGGATTCGAAAATCCAGACTTACAAGAGAAAGACCATAAGGTGCCCGAGGCAGCAATAGACCCTTTGAGACAAGTCGGCAGGAGGACGATGTATTGAATCTCGACGCAATTTGAGTGTTCCATCGTCATTAGGAGGCGCTGAACCTTACAATTAATTATCAGTTTCGCGTCGGATTCGAAAATCTAGACTCACAGGAGAACGACCATAAGGTGCCCGAGGCAGCGATAGACCCTTGGAGACAAGTCGGCTGGAGGCCGATGTATTGAATCTCGACGCAATTTGAGTGTTCCATCGTCATTAGGAGGCGCTGAACGTTACAGTTAACTATCATTTTTGCGTCGGATTCGAAAATCTAGACTTACAAGAGAACGACCATAAGGTGCCCGAGGCAGCGATAGACCCTTGGAGACAAGTCGGCTGGGGGCCGATGTATTGAATCTCGACGCAATTTGAGTGTTCCATCGTCATTAGGAGGCGCTGAACGTTACAGTTAACTATCATTTTTGCGTCGGATTCGAAAATCTAGACTTACAAGAGAACGACCATAAGGTGCCCGAGGCAGCATTAGACCCTTGGAGACAAGTCGGCTGGAAGACGACGTATTGAATCTCGACGCAATTTGAGAGTTCCGTCGTCATTAGGAAGCTCTGAACGTTACAATTAACTATCATTATTGCGTCGGATTCGAAAATCTAGACTTGCAAGAGAACGACCATAAGGTGCCCGAGGCAGCATTAGACCCTTGGAGACAAGTCGGCTGGAGGACGATGTATTGAATCTCGACGCAATTTGAGTGTCCCATCGTCATTAGGAGGCCCTAAACGTTACAATTAACTATCATTTTTGCGTCGGATTTGAAAATCCAGACTCACAGGAGAACGACCATAAGGTGCCCGAGGCAGCAACAGACCCTTGGAGACAAGTCGGCTGGAGGACGATGTATTGAATCTCGACGCAATTTGAGTGTCCCATCGTCATTAGGAGGCCCTAAACGTTACAATTAACTATCATTTTTGCGTCGGATTCGATAATCTAAACTCACAGGAGAACGACCATAAGGTGCCCGAGGCAGCAACAGACCCTTGGAGACAAGTCGGCTGGAGGAGGATGTATTGAATCTCGACGCAATTTGAGTGTTCCATCGTCATTAGGACGCCCTAAACGTTACAATTAACTATCATTTTTGCGTCGGATTCGATAATCTAATCTCACAGGAGAACGACCATAAGGTGCCCGAGGCAGCAACAGACCCTTGGAGAAAAGTCGGCTGGAGGACGATGTATTGAATCTCGACGCAATTTGAGTGTTCCATCGTCATTAGGAGGCCCTAAACGTTACAATTGACTATCATTTTTGCGTCGGATTTGATAATTTAAACTCACAGGAGAACGACCATCAGGTGCCTGAGGCAGCAACAGACCCTTGGAGACAAGTCGGCTGGAGGCCGATGTATTGAATCTCGACGCAATTTGAGTGTTCCATCGTCATTAGGAGGCCCTAAACGTTACAATTAACTATCATTTTTGCGTCGGATTCGATAATCTAAACTCACAGGAGAACGACCATAAGGTGCCCGAGGCAGCAACAGACCCCTGGAGACAAGTCGGCTGGAGGATGATGTATTGAATCTCGACGCAATTTGAGTGTCCCATCGTCATTAGGAGGCCCTAAACGTTACAATTAACTATCATTTTTGCGTCGGATTTGAAAATCTAGACTCACAGGAGAACGACCATATGGTGCCCGAGGCAGCAATATCCCCTTCGAGACTAGTCGGCTGGAGGCCGATGTATTGAATCTCGACGCAATTTGAGGGTTCCATCGTCATTAGGAGGCCCTGAATGTCACAATTAACTATCATTTTTGCGTCGGATTCGATAATCTAAACTCGCAGGAGAACGACCATAAGGTGCCCGAGGCAGCAACAGACCCTTGGAGACAAGTCGGCTGGAGGACGATGTATTGAATCTCGACGCAATTTGAGTGTTCCATCGTCATTAGGAGGCCCTAAACGTTACAATTAACTATCATTTTTGCGTCGGATTCGATAATCTAAACTCACAGGAGAACGACCATAATGTGCCTGAGGCAGCATTAGACCCTTGGAGACAAGTTGGCTGGAGGCCGAAGTATTGAATCTAGACGCAATTTGAGTGTTCCATCGTCATTAGGAGGCCCTAAACGTTACAATTAACTATCATTTTTGCGTCGGATTCGATAATTTAAACTCACAGGAGAACGACCATAAGGTGCCCGAGGCAGCAACAGACCCTTGGAGACAAGTCGGCTGGAGGACGACGTATTGAATCTCGACGCAATTTGAGGGTTCCATCGTCATTAGGAAGCCCTGAACGTTACAATTAACTACCATTATTGCGTCCGATTCGAAAATCTAGACTTACAAGAGAACGACCATAAGGTGCCCGAGGCAGCATTAGACCCTTGGATACAAGTCGGCTGGAGGCCGATGTATTGAATCTCGACGCAATTTGAGTGTTCCATCGTCATTAGGAGGCCCTAAACGTTACAATTAACTATCATTTTTGCGTCGGATTCGAAAATCTAGACTTACAAGAGATCGACCATAAGGTGCCCGAGGCAGCAACAGACCCTTTGAGACAAGTCGGCTGGAGGACGACGTATTGAATCTCGACGCAATTTGAGAGTTCCATCGTCATTAGGAAGCCCTGAGCGTTACAATTAACTATCATTATTGCGTCGGATTCGAAAATCTAGACTTACAAGAGAACGACCATAAGGTGCCCGAGGCAGCATTAGACCCTTGGAGACAAGTCGGCTGGATGCTGATGTATTGAATCTCGACGCAATTTGAGTGTTCCATCGTCATTAGGAGGCCCTAAACGTTACAATTAACTATCATTTTTGCGTCGGATTCGATAATCTAAACTCACAGGAGAACGACCATAAGGTGCCCGAGGCAGCAACAGACCCTTGGAGACAAGTCGGCTGGAGGTCGATGTATTGAATCTCGACGCAATTTGAGTGTTCCATCGTCATTAGGAGTCCCTAAACGTTACAATTAACTATCATTTTTGCGTCGGATTCGATAATCTAAACTCACAGGAGAACGACCATAAGGTGCCCGAGGCAGCAACAGACCCTTGGAGACAAGTCGGCTGGAAGACGACGTATTGAATCTCGACGCAATTTGAGAGTTCCATCGTCATTAGGAAGCTCTGAACGTTACAATTAACTATCATTATTGCGTCGGATTCGAAAATCTAGACTTACAAGAGAACGACCATAAGGTGCCCGAGGCAGCATTAGACCCTTGGAGACAAGTCGGCTGGAGGACGATGTATTGAATCTCGACGCAATTTGAGTGTCCCATCGTCATTAGGAGGCCCTAAACGTTACAATTAACTATCATTTTTGCGTCGGATTTGAAAATCTAGACTCACAGGAGAACGACCATAAGGTGCCCGAGGCAGCAACAGACCCTTGGAGACAAGTCGGCTGGAGGACGATGTATTGAATCTCGACGCAATTTGAGTGTCCCATCGTCATTAGGAGGCGCTAAACGTTACAATTAACTATCATTTTTGCGTCGGATTCGATAATCTAAACTCACAGGAGAACGACCATAAGGTGCCCGAGGCAGCAACAGACCCTTGGAGACAAGTCGGCTGGAGGACGATGTATTGAATCTCGACGCAATTTGAGTGTTCCATCGTCATTAGGAGGCCCTAAACGTTACAATTAACTATCATTTTTGCGTCGGATTCGATAATCTAAACTCACAGGAGAACGACCATAAGGTGCCCGAGGCAGCAACAGACCCTTGGAGACAAGTCGGCTGGAGGACGATGTATTGAATCTCGACGCAATTTGAGTGTCCCATCGTCATTAGGAGGCCCTGAATGTTACAATTAACTATCATTTTTGCGTCGGATTCGATAATCTAAACTCACAGGAGAACGACCATAAGGTGCCCGAGGCAGCAACAGACCCTTGGAGACAAGTCGGCTGGAGGCCGATGTATTGAATCTCGACGCAATTTGAGTGTTCCATCGTCATTAGGAGGCCCTAAACGTTACAATTAACTATCATTTTTGCGTCGGATTCGATAATCTAAACTCACAGGAGAACGACCATAAGGTGCCCGAGGCAGCAACAGACCCTTGGAGACAAGTCGGCTGGAGGTCGATGTATTGAATCTCGACGCAATTTGAGTGTTCCATCGTCGTTAGGAGTCCCTACACGTTACAATTAACTATCATTTTTGCGTCGGATTCGATAATCTAAACTCACAGGAGAACGACCATAAGGTGCCCGAGGCAGCAACAGACCCTTGGAGACAAGTCGGCTGGAAGACGACGTACTGAATCTCGACGCAATTTGAGAGTTCCATCGTCATTAGGAAGCTCTGAACGTTACAATTAACTATCATTATTGCGTCGGATTCGATAATCTAAACTCACAGGAGAACGACCATAAGGTGACCGAGGCAGCAACAGACCCTTGGAGACAAGTCGGCTGGAAGACGACGTATTGAATCTCGACGCAATTTGAGAGTTCCATCGTCATTAGGAAGCTCTGAACGTTACAATTAACTATCATTATTGCGTCGGATTCGAAAATCTAGACTTACAAGAGAACGACCATAAGGTGCCCGAGGCAGCATTAGACCCTTGGAGACAAGTCGGCTGGAGGACGATGTATTGAATCTCGACGCAATTTGAGTGTCCCATCGTCATTAGGAGGCCCTAAACGTTACAATTAACTATCATTTTTGCGTCGGATTTGAAAATCCAGACTCACAGGAGAACGACCATATGGTGCCCGAGGCAGCAATATTCCCTTGGAGACAAGTCGGCTGGAGGCCGATGTATTGAATCTCGACGCAATTTGAGTGTTCCATCGTCATTAGGAGGCCCTGAATGTCACAATTAACTATCATTTTTGCGTCGGATTCGATAATCTAATCTCACAGGAGAACGACCATAAGGTGCCCGAGGCAGCAACAGACCCTTGGAGAAAAGTCGGCTGGAGGACGATGTATTGAATCTCGACGCAATTTGAGTGTTCCATCGTCATTAGGAGGCCCTAAACGTTACAATTAACTATCATTTTTGCGTCTGATTCGATAATCTAAACTCACAGGAGAACGACCATAAGGTGCCCGAGGCAGCAACAGACCCTTGGAGACAAGTCGGCTGGAGGTCGATGTATTGAATCTCGACGCAATTTGAGTGTTCCATCGTCATTAGGAGTCCCTAAACGTTACAATTAACTATCATTTTTGCGTCGGATTCGATAATCTAAACTCACAGGAGAACGACCATAAGGTGCCCGAGGCAGCAACAGACCCTTGGAGACAAGTCGGCTGGAAGACGACGTATTGAATCTCGACGCAATTTGAGAGTTCCATCGTCATTAGGAAGCTCTGAACGTTACAATTAACTATCATTATTGCGTCGGATTCGAAAATCTAGACTTACAAGAGAACGACCATAAGGTGCCCGAGGCAGCATTAGACCCTTGGAGACAAGCCGGCTGGAGGACGATGTATTGAATCTCGACGCAATTTGAGTGTCCCATCGTCATTAGGAGGCCCTAAACGTTACAATTAACTATCATTTTTGCGTCGGATTTGAAAATCTAGACTCACAGGAGAACGACCATAAGGTGCCCGAGGCAGCAACAGACCCTTGGAGACAAGTCGGCTGGAGGACGATGTATTGAATCTCGACGCAATTTGAGTGTCCCATCGTCATTAGGAGGCGCTAAACGTTACAATTAACTATCATTTTTGCGTCGGATCCGATAATCTAAACTCACAGGAGAACGACCATAAGGTGCCCGAGGCAGCAACAGACCCTTGGAGACAAGTCGGCTGGAGGACGATGTATTGAATCTCGACGCAATTTGAGTGTTCCATCGTCATTAGGAGGCCCTAAACGTTACAATTAACTATCATTTTTGCGTCGGATTCGATAATCTAAACTCACAGGAGAACGACCATAAGGTGCCCGAGGCAGCAACAGACCCTTGGAGACAAGTCGGCTGGAGGACGATGTATTGAATCTCGACGCAATTTGAGTGTCCCATCGTCATTAGGAGGCCCTGAATGTTACAATTAACTATCATTTTTGCGTCGGATTCGATAATCTAAACTCACAGGAGAACGACCATAAGGTGCCCGAGGCAGCAACAGACCCTTGGAGACAAGTCGGCTGGAGGCCGATGTATTGAATCTCGACGCAATTTGAGTGTTCCATCGTCATTAGGAGGCCCTAAACGTTACAATTAACTATCATTTTTGCGTCGGATTCGATAATCTAAACTCACAGGAGAACGACCATAAGGTGCCCGAGGCAGCAACAGACACTTGGAGACAAGTCGGCTGGAGGTCGATGTATTGAATCTCGACGCAATTTGAGTGTTCCATCGTCATTAGGAGTCCCTACACGTTACAATTAACTATCATTTTTGCGTCGGATTCGATAATCTAAACTCACAGGAGAACTACCATAAGGTGCCCGAGGCAGCAACAGACCCTTGGAGACAAGTCGGCTGGAAGACGACGTATTGAATCTCGACGCAATTTGAGAGTTCCATCGTCATTAGGAAGCTCTGAACGTTACAATTAACTATCATTATTGCGTCGGATTCGATAATCTAAACTCACAGGAGAACGACCATAAGGTGCCCGAGGCAGCAACAGACCCTTGGAGACAAGTCGGCTGGAAGACGACGTATTGAATCTCGACGCAATTTGAGAGTTCCATCGTCATTAGGAAGCTCTGAACGTTACAATTAACTATCATTATTGCGGCGGATTCGAAAATCTAGACTTACAAGAGAACGACCATAAGGTGCCCGAGGCAGCATTAGACCCTTGGAGACAAGTCGGCTGGAGGACGATGTATTGAATCTCGACGCAATTTGAGTGTCCCATCGTCATTAGGAGGCCCTAAACGTTACAATTAACTATCATTTTTGCGTCGGATTTGAAAATCCAGACTCACAGGAGAACGACCATATGGTGCCCGAGGCAGCAATATTCCCTTGGAGACAAGTCGGCTGGAGGCCGATGTATTGAATCTCGACGCAATTTGAGTGTTCCATCGTCATTAGGAGACCCTGAATGTCACAATTAACTATCATTTTTGCGTCGGATTCGATAATCTAATCTCACAGGAGAACGACCATAAGGTGCCCGAGGCAGCAACAGACCCTTGGAGAAAAGTCGGCTGGAGGACGATGTATTGAATCTCGACGCAATTTGAGTGTTCCATCGTCATTAGGAGGCCCTAAACGTTACAATTAACTATCATTTTTGCTTCGGATTCGATAATCTAAACTCACAGGAGAACCACCACAAGGTGCCCGAGGCAGCAACAGACCCTTGGAGACAAGTCGGCTGGAGGACGATGTATTGAATCTCGTCGCAATTTGAGAGATCCATCGTCATTAGGAAGCCCTGAACGTTACAATTAACTATCATTATTGCGTCGGATTCGAAAACCTAGACTTACAGAGAACTACCATAAGGTGCCCGAGGCAGCATAAGACCCTTGGAGACAAGTCGGCTGGAGGACGATGTATTGAATCTCGACGCAATTTGAGTGTCCCATCGTCATTAGGAGGCCCTAAACGTTACAATTAACTATCATTTTTGCGTCGGATTTGAAAATCTAGACTCACAGGAGATCGACCATAAGGTGCCCGAGGCAGCAATATCCCCTTGGAGACAAGTCGGCTGGAGGCCGATGTATTGAATCTCGACGCAACTTGAGTGTTCCATCGTCATTAGGAGGCCCTAAACGTTACAATTAACTATCATTTTTGCGTCGGATTCGATAATCTAAACTCACAGGAGAACGACCATAAGGTGCCCGAGGCAGCAACAGACCCTTGGAGACAAGTCGGCTGGAGGACGATGTATTGAATCACGACGCAATTTGAGTGTCCCATCGTCATTAGGAGGCCCTGAATGTTACAATTATCTATCATTTTTGCGTCGGATCGATAATCTAAACTCACAGGAGAACGACCATAAGGTGCCCGAGGCAGCAACAGACCTTTGGAGACAAGTCGGCTGGAGGCCGAAGTATTGAATCTCGACGCAATTTGAGTGTTCCATCGTCATTAGGAGGCCCTAAACGTTACAATTAACTTTCATTATTGCGTCGGATTCGAAAATCTAGACCTACAAGAGAACGACCATAAGGTGCCCGAGGCAGCATTAGACTCTTGGAGACAAGTCGGCTGGGGGACGATGTATTGAATCTCGACGCAATTTGAGTGTCCCATCGTCGTTAGGAGGCCCTAAACGTTACAATTAACTATCATTTTATCGTCGGATTCGATAATCGAGTCAGAGTAGAAGTTCATACGGTGCTCTAGACAGCAATATACCCCATGGAGACAAATCGACTGGAGGCCGATGTATTGAATATAGACGCAATTTGAGTGTTCCATCGTCATTAGGAGGCCCTAAACGTTACAATTAACTATCATTTTTGCGTCGGATTCGATAATCTAGACTCACAGGAGAACGACCATAAGGTGCCCGAGGCAGCAACAGACCCTTGGAGACAAGTCGGCTGAGGACGATGTATTGAATCACGACGCAATTTGAGTGTCCCATCGTCATTAGGAGGCCCTAAACGTTACAATTAACTATCATTTTTGCGTCGGATTTGAAAATCTAGACTCACAGGAGATCGACCATAAGGTGCCCGAGGCAGCAATATCCCCTTGGAGACAAGTCGGCTGGAGGCCGATGTATTGAATCTCGACGCAACTTGAGTGTTCCATCGTCATTAGGAGGCCCTAAACGTTACAATTAACTATCATTTTTGCGTCGGATTCGATAATCTAAACTCACAGGAGAACGACCATAAGGTGCCCGAGGCAGCAACAGACCCTTGGAGACAAGTCGGCTGGAGGACGATGTATTGAATCACGACGCAATTTGAGTGTCCCATCGTCATTAGGAGGCCCTGAATGTTACAATTATCTATCATTTTTGCGTCGGATCGATAATCTAAACTCACAGGAGAACGACCATAAGGTGCCCGAGGCAGCAACAGACCTTTGGAGACAAGTCGGCTGGAGGCCGAAGTATTGAATCTCGACGCAATTTGAGTGTTCCATCGTCATTAGGAGGCCCTAAACGTTACAATTAACTTTCATTATTGCGTCGGATTCGAAAATCTAGACCTACAAGAGAACGACCATAAGGTGCCCGAGGCAGCATTAGACTCTTGGAGACAAGTCGGCTGGGGGACGATGTATTGAATCTCGACGCAATTTGAGTGTCCCATCGTCGTTAGGAGGCCCTAAACGTTACAATTAACTATCATTTTATCGTCGGATTCGATAATCGAGTCAGAGTAGAAGTTCATACGGTGCTCTAGACAGCAATATACCCCATGGAGACAAATCGACTGGAGGCCGATGTATTGAATATAGACGCAATTTGAGTGTTCCATCGTCATTAGGAGGCCCTAAACGTTACAATTAACTATCATTTTTGCGTCGGATTCGATAATCTAGACTCACAGGAGAACGACCATAAGGTGCCCGAGGCAGCAACAGACCCTTGGAGACAAGTCGGCTGAGGACGATGTATTGAATCTCGACGCAAATTGAGAGTTCCATCGTCATTAGGAAGCCCTGAACGTTACAATTAACTATCATTATTGCGTCGGAATCGAAAATCTAGACTTCCAAGAGAACGACCATAAGGTGCCCGAGGCAGCAACAGACCCTTGGAGACAAGTCGGCTGGAGGTCGATGTATTGAATCTCGACGCAATTTGAGCATCCCATTGTCATTAGGAGGCCCTAAACGTTACAATTAACTATCATTTTTGCGTCGGATTTGAAATCTAGACTCACAGGAGAACGACCATAAGGTGCCCGAGGCAGCAATATCCCCTTGTAGACAAGTCGGCTGGAGGCCGATGTATTGAATCTCGACGCAATTTGAGGGTTCCATCGTCATTAGGAGGCCCTAAACGTTACAATTAACTATCATTTTTGCGTCGGATTCGATAATCTAAACTCACAGGAGAACGACCATAAGGTGCCCGAGGCAGCAACAGACCCTTGGAGACAAGTCGGCTGGAGGACGATGTATTGAATATAGACGCAATTTGAGTGTTCCATCGTCATTAGGAGGCCATAAACGTTACAATTAAATATTATTTTTGCGTCGGATTCCATAATCTAAACTCACAGGAGAACGTCCATAAGGTGCCCGAGGCAGCAACAGACACTTGGAGACAAGTCGGCTGGAGGCCGATGTATTGAATCTCGACGCAATTTGAGTGTTCCATCGTCATTAGGAGGCCCTAAACGTTACAATTAACTATCATTTTTGCGTCGGATTCGATAATCTAAACTCACAGGAGAACGACCATAAGGTGCCCGAGGCAGCAACAGACCCTTGGAGACAAGTCGGCTGGAGGTCGATGTATTGAATCTCGACGCAATTTGAGTGCTCCATCGTCATTAGGAGTCCCTAAACGTTACAATTAACTATCATTTTTGCGTCGGATTCGATAATCTAAACTCACAGGAGAACGACCATAAGGTGCCCGAGGCAGCAACAGACCCTTGGAGACAAGTCGGCTGGAAGACGACGTATTGAATCTCGACGCAATTTGAGAGTTCCTTCGTCATTAGGAAGCTCTGAACGTTACAATTAACTATCATTATTGCGTCGGATTCGAAAATCTAGACTTGCAAGAGAACGACCATAAGGTGCCCGAGGCAGCATTAGACCCTTGGAGACAATTCGGCTGGAGGACGATGTATTGAATCTCGACGCAATTTGAGTGTCCCATCGTCATTAGGAGGCCCTAAACGTTACAATTAACTATCATTTTTGCGTCGGATTTGAAAATCCAGACTCACAGGAGAACGACCATAAGGTGCCCGAGGCAGCAACAGACCCTTGGAGACAAGTCGGCTGGAGGAGGATGTATTGAATCTCGACGCAATTTGAGTGTTCCATCGTCATTAGGAGGCCCTAAACGTTACAATTAACTATCATTTTTGCGTCGGATTCGATAATCTAAACTCACAGTAGAACGTCCATAAGGTGCCCGAGGCAGCAACAGACACTTGGAGACAAGTCGGCTGGAGGCCGAAGTATTGAATCTCGACGCAATTTGAGAGTTCCATCGTCATTAGGAAGCCCTGAACGTTACAATTAACTATCATTATTGCGTCGGATTCGAAAATCTAGACTTACAAGAGAACGACCATAAGGTGCCCGAGGCAGCATTAGACCCTTGGAGACAAGTCGGCTGGAGGCCGATGTATTGAATCTCGACGCAATTTGAGTGTTCCATCGTCATTAGGAGGCCCTAAACGTTACAATTAACTATCATTTTTGCGTCGGATTCGATAATCTAAACTCACAGGAGAACGACCATAAGGTGCCCGAGGCAGCAATAGACCCCTGGAGACAAGTCGGCTGGAGGGTGATGTATTGAATCTCGACGCAATTTGAGTGTCCCATCGTCATTAGGAGGCCCTAAACGTTACAATTAACTATCATTTTTGCGTCGGATTTGAAAATCTAGACTCACAGGAGAACGACCATATGGTGCCCGAGGCAGCAATATCCCCTTGGAGACAAGTCGACTGGAGGCCGATGTATTGAATCTCGACGCAATTTGAGTGTTCCATCGTCATTAGGAGGCCCTGAATGTCACAATTAACTATCATTTTTGCGTCGGATTCGATAATCTAATCTCACAGGAGAACGACCATAAGGTGCCCGAGGCAGCAACAGACCCTTGGAGAAAAGTCGGCTGGAGGACGATGTATTGAATCTCGACGCAATTTGAGTGTTCCATCGTCATTAGGAGGCCCTAAACGTTACAATTAACTATCATTTTTGCGTCGGATCCGATAATTTAAACTCACAGGAGAACGACCATCAGGTGCCTGAGGCAGCAACAGACCCTTGGAGACAAGTCGGCTGGAGGCCGATGTATTGAATCTCGACGCAATTTGAGTGTTCCATCGTCATTAGGAGGCCCTAAACGTTACAATTAACTATCATTTTTGCGTCGGATTCGATAATCTAAACTCACAGGAGAACGACCATAAGGTGCCCGAGGCAGCAACAGACCCCTGGAGACAAGTCGGCTGGAGGATGATGTATTGAATCTCGACGCAATTTGAGTGTCCCATCGTCATTAGGAGGCCCTAAACGTTACAATTAACTATCATTTTTGCGTCGGATTTGAAAATCTAGACTCACAGGAGAACGACCATATGGTGCCCGAGGCAGCAATATCCCCTTCGAGACAAGTCGGCTGGAGGCCGATGTATTGAATCTCGACGCAATTTGAGTGTTCCATCGTCATTAGGAGGCCCTGAATGTCACAATTAACTATCATTTTTGCGTCGGATTCGATAATCTAAACTCGCAGGAGAACGACCATAAGGTGCCCGAGGCAGCAACAGACCCTTGGAGACAAGTCGGCTGGAGGACGATGTATTGAATCTCGACGCAATTTGAGTGTTCCATCGTCATTAGGAGGCCCTAAACGTTACAATTAACTATCATTTTTGCGTCGGATTCGATAATCTAAACTCACAGGAGAACGACCATAAGGTGCCTGAGGCAGCAACAGACCCTTGGAGACAAGTTGGCTGGAGGCCGAAGTATTGAATCTAGACGCAATTTGAGTGTTCCATCGTCATTAGGAGGCCCTAAACGTTACAATTAACTATCATTTTTGCGTCGGATTCGATAATTTAAACTCACAGGAGAACGACCATAAGGTGCCCGAGGCAGCAACAGACCCTTGGAGACAAGTCGGCTGGAGGACGACGTATTGAATCTCGACGCAATTTGAGGGTTCCATCGTCATTAGGAAGCCCTGAACGTTACAATTAACTACCATTATTGCGTCCGATTCGAAAATCTAGACTTACAAGAGAACGACCATAAGGTGCCCGAGGCAGCATTAGACCCTTGGATACAAGTCGGCTGGAGGCCGATGTATTGAATCTCGACGCAATTTGAGTGTTCCATCGTCATTAGGAGGCCCTAAACGTTACAATTAACTATCATTTTTGCGTCGGATTCGAAAATCTAGACTTACAAGAGATCGACCATAAGGTGCCCGAGGCAGCAACAGACCCTTTGAGACAAGTCGGCTGGAGGACGACGTATTGAATCTCGACGCAATTTGAGAGTTCCATCGTCATTAGGGAGCCCTGAGCGTTACAATTAACTATCATTATTGCGTCGGATTCGAAAATCTAGACTTACAAGTGAACGACCATAAGGTGCCCGAGGCAGCATTAGACCCTTGGAGACAAGTCGGCTGGATGCTGATGTGTTGAATCTCGACGCAATTTGAGTGTTCCACCGTCATTAGGAGGCCCTAAACGTTACAATTAACTATCATTTTTGCGTCGGATTCGATAATCTAAACTCACAGGAGAACGACCATAAGGTGCCCGAGGCAGCAACAGACCCTTGGAGACAAGTCGGCTGGAGGTCGATGTATTGAATCTCGACGCAATTTGAGTGTTCCATCGTCATTAGGAGTCCCTAAACGTTACAATTAACTATCATTTTTGCGTCGGATTCGATAATCTAAACTCACAGGAGAACGACCATAAGGTGCCCGAGGCAGCAACAGACCCTTGGAGACAAGTCGGCTGGAAGACGACGTATTGAATCTCGACGCAATTTGAGAGTTCCATCGTCATTAGGAAGCTCTGAACGTTACAATTAACTATCATTATTGCGTCGGATTCGAAAATCTAGACTTACAAGAGAACGTCCATAAGGTGCCCGAGGCAGCATTAGACCCTTGGAGACAAGTCGGCTGGAGGACGATGTATTGAATCTCGACGCAATTTGAGTGTCCCATCGTCATTAGGAGGCCCTAAACGTTACAATTAACTATCATTTTTGCGTCGGATTTGAAAATCTAGACTCACAGGAGAACGACCATAAGGTGCCCGAGGCAGCAACAGACCCTTGGAGACAAGTCGGCTGGAGGACGATGTATTGAATCTCGACGCAATTTGAGTGTCCCATCGTCATTAGGAGGCGCTAAACGTTACAATTAACTATCATTTTTGCGTCGGATTCGATAATCTAAACTCACAGGAGAACGACCATAAGGTGCCCGAGGCAGCAACAGACCCTTGGAGACAAGTCGGCTGGAGGAGGATGTATTGAATCTCGACGCAATTTGAGTGTTCCATCGTCATTAGGAGGCCCTAAACGTTACAATTAACTATCATTTTTGTGTCGGATTCGATAATCTAAACTCACAGGAGAACGACCATAAGGTGCCCGAGGCAGCAACAGACCCTTGGAGACAAGTCGGCTGGAGGACGATGTATTGAATCTCGACGCAATTTGAGTGTCCCATCGTCATTAGGAGGCCCTAAATGTTACAATTAACTATCATTTTTGCGTCGGATTCGATAATCTAAACTCACAGGAGAACGACCATAAGGTGCCCGAGGCAGCAACAGACCCTTGGAGACAAGTCGGCTGGAGGCCGATGTATTGAATCTCGACGCAATTTGAGTGTTCCATCGTCATTAGGAGGCCCTAAACGTTACAATTAACTATCATTTTTGCGTCGGATTCGATAATCTAAACTCACAGGAGAACGACCATAAGGTGCCCGAGGCAGCAACAGACCCTTGGAGACAAGTCGGCTGGAGGTCGATGTTTTGAATCTCGACGCAATTTGAGTGTTCCATCGTCATTAGGAGACCCTACACGTTACAATTAACTATCATTTTTGCGTCGGATTCGATAATCTAAACTCACAGGAGAACGACCATAAGGTGCCCGAGGCAGCAACAGACCCTTGGAGACAAGTCGGCTGGAAGACGACGTATTGAATCTCGACGCAATTTGAGAGTTCCATCGTCATTAGGAAGCTCTGAACGTTACAATTAACTATCATTATTGCGTCGGATTCGAAAATCTAGACTTACAAGAGAACGACCATAAGGTGCCCGAGGCAGCATTAGACCCTTGGAGACAAGTCGGCTGGAGGACGATGTATTGAATCTCGACGCAATTTGAGTGTCCCATCGTCATTAGGAGGCCCTAAACGTTACAATTAACTATCATTTTTGCGTCGGATTTGAAAATCCAGACTCACAGGAGAACGACCATAAGGTGCCCGAGGCAGCAACAGACCCTTGGAGACAAGTCGGCTGGAGGACGATGTATTGAATCTCGACGCAATTTGAGTGTCCCATCGTCATTAGGAGGCCCTAAACGTTACAATTAACTATCATTTTTGCGTCGGATTCGATAATCTAAACTCACAGGAGAACGACCATAAGGTGCCCGAGGCAGCAACAGACCCATGGAGACAAGTCGGCTGGAGGAGGATGTATTGAATCTCGACGCAATTTGAGTGTTCCATCGTCATTAGGAGGCCCTAAACGTTACAATTAACTATCATTTTTGCGTCGGATTCGATAATCTAAACTCACAGTAGAACGTCCATAAGGTGCCCGAGGCAGCAACAGACACTTGGAGACAAGTCGGCTGGAGGCCGAAGTATTGAATCTCGACGCAATTTGAGAGTTCCATCGTCATTAGTAAGCCCTGAACGTTACAATTAACTATCATTATTGCGTCGGATTCGAAAATCTAGACTTACAAGAGAACGACCATAAGGTGCCCGAGGCAGCATTAGACCCTTGGAGACAAGTCGGCTGGAGGCCGATGTATTGAATCTCGACGCAATTTGAGTGTTCCATCGTCATTAGGAGGCCCTAAACGTTACAATTAACTATCATTTTTGCGTCGGATTCGATAATCTAAACTCACAGGAGAACGACCATAAGGTGCCCGAGGCAGCAATAGACCCCTGGAGACAAGTCGGCTGGAGGATGATGTATTGAATTTCGACGCAATTTGAGTGTCCCATCGTCATTAGGAGGCCCTAAACGTTACAATTAACTATCATTTTTGCGTCGGATTTGAAAATCTAGACTCACAGGAGAACGACCATATGGTGCCCGAGGCAGCAATATGCCCTTGGAGACAAGTCGGCTGGAGGCCGATGTATTGAATCTCGACGCAGTTTGAGTGTTCCATCGTCATTTAGAGGCCCTAAACGTTACAATTAACTATCATTTTTGCGTCGGATTTGAAAATCTAGACTCACAGGAGAACGACCATATGGTGCCCGAGGCAGCAATATCCCCTTCGAGACAAGTCGGCTGGAGGCCGATGTATTGAATCTCGACGCAATTTGAGTGTTCCATCGTCATTAGGAGGCCCTGAATGTCACAATTAACTATCATTTTTGCGTCGGATTCGATAATCTAAACTCGCAGGAGAACGACCATAAGGTGCCCGAGGCAGCAACAGACCCTTGGAGACCAGTCGGCTGGAGGACGATGTATTGAATCTCGACGCAATTTGAGTGTTCCATCGTCATTAGGAGGCCCTAAACGTTACAATTAACTATCATTTTTGCGTCGGATTCGATAATCTAAACTCACAGGAGAACGACCATAAGGTGCCTGAGGCAGCAACAGACCCTTGGAGACAAGTTGGCTGGAGGCCGAAGTATTGAATCTAGACGCAATTTGAGTGTTCCATCGTCATTAGGAGGCCCTAAACGTTACAATTAACTATCATTTTTGCGTCGGATTCGATAATCTAAACTCACAGGAGAACGACCATAAGGTGCCCGAGGCAGCAACAGACCCTTGGAGACAAGTCGGCTGGAGGACGACGTATTGAATCTCGACGCAATTTGAGAGTTCCATCGTCATTAGGAAGCCCTGAACGTTACAATTAACTACCATTATTGCGTCCGATTCGAAAATCTAGACTTACAAGAGAACGACCATAAGGTGCCCGAGGCAGCAACAGACCCTTTGAGACAAGTCGGCTGGAGGTCGATGTATTGAATCTCGACGCAATTTGAGTGTTCCATCGTCATTAGGAGTCCCTAAACGTTACAATTAACTATCATTTTTGCGTCGGATTCGATAATCTAAACTCACAGGAGAACGACCATAAGGTGCCCGAGGCAGCAACAGACCCTTGGAGACAAGTCGGCTGGAAGACGACGTATTGAATCTCGACGCAATTTGAGAGTTCCATCGTCATTAGGAAGCTCTGAACGTTACAATTAACTATCATTATTGCGTCGGATTCGAATATCTAGACTTACAAGAGAACGACCATAAGGTGCCCGAGGCAGCATTAGACCCTTGGAGACAAGTCGGCTGGAGGACGATGTATTGAATCTCGACGCAATTTGAGTGTCCCATCGTCATTAGGAGGCCCTAAACGTTACAATTAACTATCATTTTTGCGTCGGATTTGAAAATCTAGACTCACAGGAGAACGACCATAAGGTGCCCGAGGCAGCAACAGACCCTTGGAGACAAGTCGGCTGGAGGACGATGTATTGAATCTCGACGCAATTTGAGTGTCCCATCGTCATTAGGAGGCCCTAAACGTTGCAATTAACTATCATTTTTGCGTCGGATTCGATAATCTAAACTCACAGGAGAACGACCATAAGGTGCCCGAGGCAGCAACAGACCCTTGGAGACAAGTCGGCTGGAGGTCGATGTATTGAATCTCGACGCAATTTGAGTGTTCCATCGTCATTAGGAGTCCCTAAACGTTACAATTAACTATCATTTTTGCGTCGGATTCGATAATCTAAACTCACAGGAGAACGACCATAAGGTGCCCGAGGCAGCAACAGACCCTTGGAGACAAGTCGGCTGGAAGACGACGTATTGAATCTCGACGCAATTTGAGAGTTCCATCGTCATTAGGAAGCTCTGAACGTTACAATTAACTATCATTATTGCGTCGGATTCGAAAATCTAGACTTACAAGAGAACGTCCATAAGGTGCCCGAGGCAGCATTAGACCCTTGGAGACAAGTCGGCTGGAGGACGATGTATTGAATCTCGACGCAATTTGAGTGTCCCATCGTCATTAGGAGGCCCTAAACGTTACAATTAACTATCATTTTTGCGTCGGATTTGAAAATCTAGACTCACAGGAGAACGACCATAAGGTGCCCGAGGCAGCAACAGACCCTTGGAGACAAGTCGGCTGGAGGACGATGTATTGAATCTCGACGCAATTTGAGTGTCCCATCGTCATTAGGAGGCGCTAAACGTTACAATTAACTATCATTTTTGCGTCGGATTCGATAATCTAAACTCACAGGAGAACGACCATAAGGTGCCCGAGGCAGCAACAGACCCTTGGAGACAAGTCGGCTGGAGGCCGATGTATTGAATCTCGACGCAATTTGAGTGTTCCATCGTCATTAGGAGGCCCTAAACGTTACAATTAACTATCATTTTTGCGTCGGATTCGATAATCTAAACTCACAGGAGAACGAACATAAGGTGTCCGAGGCAGCAACAGACCCTTGGAGACAAGTCGGCTGGAGGTCGATGTTTTGAATCTCGACGCAATTTGAGTGTTCCATCGTCATTAGGAGACCCTACACGTTACAATTAACTATCATTTTTGCGTCGGATTCGATAATCTAAACTCACAGGAGAACGACCATAAGGTGCCCGAGGCAGCAACAGACCCTTGGAGACAAGTCGGCTGGAAGACGACGTATTGAATCTCGACGCAATTTCAGAGTTCCATCGTCATTAGGAAGCTCTGAACGTTACAATTAACTATCATTATTGCGTCGGATTCGAAAATCTAGACTTACAAGAGAACGACCATAAGGTGCCCGAGGCAGCATTAGACCCTTGGAGACAAGTCGGCTGGAGGACGATGTATTGAATCTCGACGCAATTTGAGTGTCCCATCGTCATTAGGAGGCCCTAAACGTTACAATTAACTATCATTTTTGCGTCGGATTTGAAAATCCAGACTCACAGGAGAACGACCATAAGGTGCCCGAGGCAGCAACAGACCCTTGGAGACAAGTCGGCTGGAGGACGATGTATTGAATCTCGACGCAATTTGAGTGTCCCATCGTCATTAGGAGGCCCTAAACGTTACAATTAACTATCATTTTTGCGTCGGATTCGATAATCTAAACTCACAGGAGAACGACCATAAGGTGCCCGAGGCAGCAACAGACCCATGGAGACAAGTCGGCTGGAGGAGGATGTATTGAATCTCGACGCAATTTGAGTGTTCCATCGTCATTAGGAGGCCCTAAACGTTACAATTAACTATCATTTTTGCGTCGGATTCGATAATCTAAACTCACAGTAGAACGTCCATAAGGTGCCCGAGGCAGCAACAGACACTTGGAGACAAGTCGGCTGGAGGCCGAAGTATTGAATCTCGACGCAATTTGAGAGTTCCATCGTCATTAGTAAGCCCTGAACGTTACAATTAACTATCATTATTGCGTCGGATTCGAAAATCTAGACTTACAAGAGAACGACCATAAGGTGCCCGAGGCAGCATTAGACCCTTGGAGACAAGTCGGCTGGAGGCCGATGTATTGAATCTCGACGCAATTTGAGTGTTCCATCGTCATTAGGAGGCCCTAAACGTTACAATTAACTATCATTTTTGCGTCGGATTCGATAATCTAAACTCACAGGAGAACGACCATAAGGTGCCCGAGGCAGCAATAGACCCCTGGAGACAAGTCGGCTGGAGGATGATGTATTGAATCTCGACGCAATTTGAGTGTCCCATCGTCATTAGGAGGCCCTAAACGTTACAATTAACTATCATTTTTGCGTCGGATTTGAAAATCTAGACTCACAGGAGAACGACCATATGGTGCCCGAGGCAGCAATATGCCCTTGGAGACAAGTCGGCTGGAGGCCGATGTATTGAATCTCGACGCAATTTGAGTGTTCCATCGTCATTAGGAGGCCCTAAACGTTACAATTAACTATCATTTTTGCGTCGGATTTGAAAATCTAGACTCACAGGAGAACGACCATATGGTGCCCGAGGCAGCAATATCCCCTTCGAGAGAAGTCGGCTGGAGGCCGATGTATTGAATCTCGACGCAATTTGAGTGTTCCGTCGTCATTAGGAGGCCCTGAATGTCACAATTAACTATCATTTTTGCGTCGGATTCGATAATCTAAACTCGCAGGAGAACGACCATAAGGTGCCCGAGGCAGCAACAGACCCTTGGAGACCAGTCGGCTGGAGGACGATGTATTGAATCTCGACGCAATTTGAGTGTTCCATCGTCATTAGGAGGCCCTAAACGTTACAATTAACTATCATTTTTGCGTCGGATTCGATAATCTAAACTCACAGGAGAACGACCATAAGGTGCCTGAGGCAGCAACAGACCCTTGGAGACAAGTTGGCTGGAGGCCGAAGTATTGAATCTAGACGCAATTTGAGTGTTCCATCGTCATTAGGAGGCCCTAAACGTTACAATTAACTATCATTTTTGCGTCGGATTCGATAATCTAAACTCACAGGAGAACGACCATAAGGTGCCCGAGGCAGCAACAGACCCTTGGAGACAAGTCGGCTGGAGGACGACGTATTGAATCTCGACGCAATTTGAGAGTTCCATCGTCATTAGGAAGCCCTGAACGTTACAATTAACTACCATTATTGCGTCCGATTCGAAAATCTAGACTTACAAGAGAACGACCATAAGGTGCCCGAGGCAGCAACAGACCCTTTGAGACAAGTCGGCTGGAGGTCGATGTATTGAATCTCGACGCAATTTGAGTGTTCCATCGTCATTAGGAGTCCCTAAACGTTACAATTAACTATCATTTTTGCGTCGGATTCGATAATCTAAACTCACAGGAGAACGACCATAAGGTGCCCGAGGCAGCAACAGACCCTTGGAGACAAGTCGGCTGGAAGACGACGTATTGAATCTCGACGCAATTTGAGAGTTCCATCGTCATTAGGAAGCTCTGAACGTTACAATTAACTATCATTATTGCGTCGGATTCGAATATCTAGACTTACAAGAGAACGACCATAAGGTGCCCGAGGCAGCATTAGACCCTTGGAGACAAGTCGGCTGGAGGACGATGTATTGAATCTCGACGCAATTTGAGTGTCCCATCGTCATTAGGAGGCCCTAAACGTTACAATTAACTATCATTTTTGCGTCGGATTTGAAAATCTAGACTCACAGGAGAACGACCATAAGGTGCCCGAGGCAGCAACAGACCCTTGGAGACAAGTCGGCTGGAGGTCGATGTATTGAATCTCGACGCAATTTGAGTGTTCCATCGTCATTAGGAGTCCCTAAACGTTACAATTAACTATCATTTTTGCGTCGGATTCGATAATCTAAACTCACAGGAGAACGACCATAAGGTGCCCGAGGCAGCAACAGACCCTTGGAGACAAGTCGGCTGGAAGACGACGTATTGAATCTCGACGCAATTTGAGAGTTCCATCGTCATTAGGAAGCTCTGAACGTTACAATTAACTATCATTATTGCGTCGGATTCGAAAATCTAGACTTACAAGAGAACGACCATAAGGTGCCCGAGGCAGCATTAGACCCTTGGAGACAAGTCGGCTGGAGGACGATGTATTGAATCTCGACGCAATTTGAGTGTCCCATCGTCATTAGGAGGCCCTAAACGTTACAATTAACTATCATTTTTGCGTCGGATTTGAAAATCTAGACTCACAGGAGAACGACCATAAGGTGCCCGAGGCAGCAACAGACCCTTGGAGACAAGTCGGCTGGAGGACGATGTATTTAATCTCGACCCAATTTGAGTGTCCCATCGTCATTAGGAGGCGCTAAACGTTACAATTAACTATCATTTTTGCGTCGGATTCGATAATCTAAACTCACAGGAGAACGACCATAAGGTGCCCGAGGCAGCAACAGACCCTTGGAGACAAGTCGGCTGGAGGAGGATGTATTGAATCTCGACGCAATTTGAGTGTTCCATCGTCATTAGGAGGCCCTAAACGTTACAATTAACTATCATTTTTGCGTCGGATTCGATAATCTAAACTCACAGGAGAACGACCATAAGGTGCCCGAGGCAGCAACAGACCCTTGGAGAAGAGTCGGCTGGAGGACGATGTATTGAATCTCGACGCAATTTGAGTGTCCCATCGTCATTAGGAGGCCCTGAATGTTACAATTAACTATCATTTTTGCGTCGGATTCGATAATCTAAACTCACAGGAGAACGACCATAAGGTGCCCGAGGCAGCAACAGACCCTTGGAGACAAGTCGGCTGGAGGCCGATGTATTGAATCTCGACGCAATTTGGGTGTTCCATCGTCATTAGGAGGCCCTAAACGTTACAATTAACTATCATTTTTGCGTCGGATTCGATAATCTAAACTCACAGGAGAACGACCATAAGGTGCCCGAGGCAGCAACAGACCCTTGGAGACAAGTCGGCTGGAGGTCGGTGTATTGAATCTCGACGCAATTTGAGTGTTCCATCGTCATTAGGAGTCCCTACACGTTACAATTAACTATCATTTTTGCGTCGGATTCGATAATCTAAACTCACAGGAGAACGACCATAAGGTGCCCGAGGCAGCAACAGACCCTTGGAGACAAGTCGGCTGGAAGACGACGTATTGAATCTCGACGCAATTTGAGAGTTCCATCGTCATTAGGAAGCTCTGAACGTTACAATTAACTATCATTATTGCGTCGGATTCGAAAATCTAGACTTACAAGAGAACGACCATAAGGTGCCCGAGGCAGCATTAGACCCTTGGAGACAAGTCGGCTGGAGGACGATGTATTGAATCTCGACGCAATTTGAGTGTCCCATCGTCATTAGGAGGCCCTAAACGTTACAATTAACTATCATTTTTGCGTCGGATTTGAAAATCCAGACTCACAGGAGAACGACCATAAGGTGCCCGAGGCAGCAACAGACCCTTGGAGACAAGTCGGCTGGAGGACGATGTATTGAATCTCGACGCAATTTGAGTGTTCCATCGTCATTAGGAGGCCCTAAACGTTACAATTAACTATCATTTTTGCGTCGGATTTGAAAATCTAGACTCACAGGAGAACGACCATATGGTGCCCGAGGCAGCAATATTCCCTTGGAGACAAGTCGGCTGGAGGCCGATGTATTGAATCTCGACGCAATTTGAGTGTTCCATCGTCATTAGGAGGCCCTGAATGTCACAATTAACTGTCATTTTTGCGTCGGATTCGATAACTAAACTCACAGGAAAACGACCATAAGGTGCCCGAGGCAGCAACAGACCCTTGGACAAAAGTCGGCTGGAGGACGACGTATTGAATCTCGGCGCAATTTGAGAGTTCCATCGTCATTAGGAAGCTCTGAACGTTACAATTAACTATCATTATTGCGTCGGATTCGAAAATCTAGACTTACAAGAGAACGACCATAAGGTGCCCGAGGCAGCATTAGACCCTTGGAGACAAGTCGGCTGGAGGACGATGTATTGAATCTCGACGCAATTTGAGTGTCCCATCGTCATTAGGAGGCCCTAAACGTTACAATTAACTATCATTTTTGCGTCGGATTTGAAAATCCAGACTCACAGGAGAACGACCATAAGGTGCCCGAGGCAGCAACAGACCCTTGGAGACAAGTCGGCTGGAGGACGATGTATTGAATCTCGACGCAATTTGAGTGTTCCATCGTCATTAGGAGGCCCTAAACGTTACAATTAACTATCATTTTTGCGTCGGATTTGAAAATCTAGACTCACAGGAGAACGACCATATGGTGCCCGAGGCAGCAATATTCCTTGGAGACAAGTCGGCTGGAGGCCGATGTATTGAATCTCGACGCAATTTGAGTGTTCCATCGTCATTAGGAGGCCCTGAATGTCACAATTAACTGTCATTTTTGCGTCGGATTCGATAATCTAAACTCACAGGAAAACGACCATAAGGTGCCCGAGGCAGCAACAGACCCTTGGACAAAAGTCGGCTGGAGGACGATGTATTGAATCTCGACGCAATTTGAGTGTTCCATCGTCATTAGGAGGCACTAAACGTTACATTTAACTATCATTTTTGCGTCGGAATCGATAATCTAAACTCACAGGAGAACCACCACAAGGTGCCCGAGGCAGCAACAGACCCTTGGAGACAAGTCGGCTGGAGGACGATGTATTGAATCTCGTCGCAATTTGAGAGATCCATCGTCATTAGGAAGCCCTGAACGTTACAATTAACTATCATTATTGCGTCGGATTCGAAAACCTAGACTTACAAGAGAACTACCATAAGGTGCCCGAGGCAGCATAAGACCCTTGCAGACAAGTCGGCTGGAGGACGATGTATTGAATCTCGACGCAATTTGAGTGTCCCATCGTCATTAGGAGGCCCTAAACGTTACAATTAACTATCATTTTTGCGTCGGATTTGAAAATCTAGACTCACAGGAGAACGACCATAAGGTGCCCGAGGCAGCAATATCCCCTTGGAGACAAGTCGGCTGGAGGCCGATGTATTGAATCTCGACGCAATTTGAGTGTTCCATCGTCATTAGGAGGCCCTAAACGTTACAATTAACTATCATTTTTGCGTCGGATTCGATAATCTAAACTCACAGGAGAACGACCATAAGGTGCCCGAGGCAGCAACAGACCCTTGGAGACAAGTCGGCTGGAGGACGATGTATTGAATCACGACGCAATTTGAGTGTCCCATCGTCATTAGGAGGCCCTGAATGTTACAATTATCTATCATTTTTGCGTCGGATCGATAATCTAAACTCACAGGAGAACGACCATAAGGTGCCCGAGGCAGCAACAGACCTTTGGAGACAAGTCGGCTGGAGGCCGAAGTATTGAATCTCGACGCAATTTGAGTGTTCCATCGTCATTAGGAGGCCCTAAACGTTACAATTAACTTTCATTATTGCGTCGGATTCGAAAATCTAGACCTACAAGATAACGACCATAAGGTGCCCGAGGCAGCATTAGACTCTTGGAGACAAGTCGGCTGGGGGACGATGTATTGAATCTCGACGCAATTTGAGTGTCCCATCGTCGTTAGGAGGCCCTAAACGTTACAATTAACTATCATTTTATCGTCGGATTCGATAATCGAGTCAGAGTAGAAGTTCATACGGTGCTCTAGAAAGCAATATACCCCATGGAGACAAATCGACTGGAGGCCGATGTATTGAATATAGACGCAATTTGAGTGTTCCATCGTCATTAGGAGGCCCTAAACGTTACAATTAACTATTATTTTTGCGTCGGATTCGATAATCTAGACTCACAGGAGAACGACCATAAGGTGCCCGAGGCAGCAACAGACCCTTGGAGACAAGTCGGCTGGAGGACGATGTATTGAATCTCGACGCAAATTGAGAGTTCCATCGTCATTAGGAAGCCCTGAACGTTACAATTAACTATCATTATTGCGTCGGAATCGAAAATCTAGACTTAAAGGAGAACGACCATAAGGTGCCCGAGGCAGCAACAGACCCTTGGAGACAAGTCGGCTGGAGGTCGATGTATTGAATCTCGACGCAATTTGAGCATCCCATTGTCATTAGGAGGCCCTAAACGTTACAATTAACTATCATTTTTGCGTCGGATTTGAAATCTAGACTCACAGGAGAACGACCATAAGGTGCCCGAGGCAGCAATATCCCCTTGTAGACAAGTCGGCTGGAGGCCGATGTATTGAATCTCGACGCAATTTGAGGGTTCCATCGTCATTAGGAGGCCCTAAACGTTACAATTAACTATCATTTTTGCGTCGGATTCGATAATCTAAACTCACAGGAGAACGACCATAAGGTGCCCGAGGCAGCAACAGACCCTTGGAGACAAGTCGGCTGGAGGACGATACATTGAATCTCGACGCAATTTGAGTGTTCCATCGTCATTAGGAGGCCATAAACGTTACAATTAACTATTATTTTTGCGTCGGATTCCATAATCTAAACTCACAGGAGAACGTCCATAAGGTGCCCGAGGCAGCAACAGACACTTGGAGACAAGTCGGCTGGAGGCCGAAGTATTGAATCTCGACGCAATTTGAGTGTTCCATCGTCATTAGGAGGCCCTAAACGTTACAATTAACTATCATTTTTGCGTCGGATTCGATAATCTAAACTCACAGGAGAACGACCATAAGGTGCCCGAGGCAGCAACAGACCCTTGGAGACAAGTCGGCTGGAGGACGATGTATTGAATCTCGACGCAATTTGAGTGTCCCATCGTCATTAGGAGGCCCTGAATGTTACAATTAACTATCATTTTTGCGTCGGATTCGATAATCTAAACTCACAGGAGAACGACCATAAGGTGCCCGAGGCAGCAACAGACCCTTGGAGACAAGTCGGCTGGAGGCCGATGTATTGAATCTCGACGCAATTTGAGTGTTCCATCGTCATTAGGAGGCCCTAAACGTTACAATTAACTATCATTTTTGCGTCGGATTCGATAATCTAAACTCATAATAGAACGACCATAAGGTGCCCGAGGCAGCAACAGACCCTTGGAGACAAGTCGGCTGGAGGTCGATGTATTGAATCTCGACGCAATTTGAGTGCTCCATCGTCATTAGAGGCCCTAAACGTTACAATTAACTATCATTTTTGCGTCGGATTCGATAATCTAAACTCACAGGAGAACGACCATAAGGTACCCGAGGCAGCAACAGACCCTTGGAGACAAGTCGGCTGGAAGACGACGTATTGAATTCCGACGCAATTTAAGAGTTCCATCGTCATTAGGAAGCTCTGAACGTTACAATTAACTATCATTATTGCGTCGGATTCGAAAACCTAGACTTGCAAGAGAACGACCATAAGGTGCCCGAGGCAGCATTAGACCCTTGGAGACAATTCCGCTGGAGGACGATGTATTGAATCTCGACGCAATTTGAGTGTCCCATCGTCATTAGGAGGCCCTAAACGTTACAATTAACTATCATTTTTGCGTCGGATTTGAAAATCCAGACTCACAGGAGAACGACCATAAGGTGCCCGAGGCAGCAACAGACCCTTGGAGACAAGTCGGCTGGAGGACGATGTATTGAATCTCGACGCAATTTGAGTGTCCCATCGTCATTAGGAGGCCCTAAACGTTACAATTAACTATCATTTTTGCGTCGGATTCGATAATCTAAACTCACAGGAGAACGACCATAAGGTGCCCGAGGCAGCAACAGACCCTTGGAGACAAGTCGGCTGGAGGAGGATGTATTGAATCTCGACGCAATTTGAGTGTTCCATCGTCATTAGGAGGCCCTAAACGTTACAATTAACTATCATTTTGCGTCGGATTCGATAATCTAAACTCACAGTAGAACGTCCATAAGGTGCCCGAGGCAGCAACAGACACTTGGAGACAAGTCGGCTGGAGGCCGAAGTATTGAATCTCGACGCAATTTGAGAGTTCCATCGTCATTAGGAAGCCCTGAACGTTACAATTAACTATCATTATTGCGTCGGATTCGAAAATCTAGACTTACAAGAGAACGACCATAAGGTGCCCGAGCAGCATTAGACCCTTGGAGACAAGTCGGCTGGAGGCCGATGTATTGAATCTCGACGCAATTTGAGTGTTCCATCGTCATTAGGAGGCCCTAAACGTTACAATTAACTATCATTTTTGCGTCGGATTCGATAATCTAAACTCACAGGAGAACGACCATAAGGTGCCCGAGGCAGCAATAGACCCCTGGAGACAAGTCGGCTGGAGGATGATGTATTGAATCTCGACGCAATTTGAGTGTCCCATCGTCATTAGGAGGCCCTAAACGTTACAATTACTATCATTTTTGCGTCGGATTTGAAAATCTAGACTCACAGGAGAACGACCATATGGTGCCCGAGGCAGCAATATCCCCTTCGAGGACAAGTCGGCTGGAGGCCGATGTATTGAATCTCGACGCAATTTGAGTGTTCCATCGTCATTAGGAGGCCCTGATATGTCACAATTAACTATCATTTTTCGTCGGATTCGATAATCTAAACTCGCAGGACAACGACCATAAGGTGCCCGAGGCAGCAACAGACCCTTGGAGACAAGTCGGCTGGAGGCCGATGTATTGAATCTCGACGCAATTTGAGTGTTCCATCGTCATTAGGAGGCCCTAAACGTTACAATTAACTATCATTTTTGCGTCGGATTCGATAATCTAAACTCACAGGAGAACGACCATAAGGTGCCCGAGGCAGCAACAGACCCTTGGAGACAAGTCGGCTGGAGGACGATGTATTGAATCACGACGCAATTTGAGTGTCCCATCGTCATTAGGAGGCCCTGAATGTTACAATTATCTATCATTTTTGCGTCGGATCGATAATCTAAACTCACAGGAGAACGACCATAAGGTGCCCGAGGCAGCAACAGACCTTTGGAGACAAGTCGGCTGGAGGCCGAAGTATTGAATCTCGACGCAATTTGAGTGTTCCATCGTCATTAAGAGGCCCTAAACGTTACAATTAACTTTCATTATTGCGTCGGATTCGAAAATCTAGACCTACAAGAGAACGACCATAAGGTGCCCGAGGCAGCATTAGACTCTTGGAGACAAGTCGGCTGGGGGACGATGTATTGAATCTCGACGCAATTTGAGTGTCCCATCGTCGTTAGGAGGCCCTAAACGTTACAATTAACTATCATTTTTGCGTCGGATTCGATAATCTAGACTCACAGGAGAACGACCATAAGGTGCCCGAGGCAGCAACAGACCCTTGGAGACAAGTCGGCTGGAGGACGATGTATTGAATCTCGACGCAAATTGAGAGTTCCATCGTCATTAGGAAGCCCTGAACGTTACAATTAACTATCATTATTGCGTCGGAATCGAAAATCTAGACTTACAAGAGAACGACCATAAGGTGCCCGAGGCAGCAACAGACCCTTGGAGACAAGTCGGCTGGAGGTCGATGTATTGAATCTCGACGCAATTTGAGCATTCCATTGTCATTAGGAGGCCCTAAACGTTACAATTAACCATCATTTTTGCGTCGGATTTGAAATCTAGACTCACAGGAGAACGACCATAAGGTGCCCGAGGCAGCAATATCCCCTTGTAGACAAGTCGGCTGGAGGCCAATGTATTGAATCTCGACGCAATTTGAGGGTTCCATCGCCATTAGGAGGCCCTAAACGTTACAATTAACTATCATTTTTGCGTCGGATTCGATAATCTAAACTCACAGGAGAACGACCATAAGGTGCCCGAGGCAGCAACAGACCCTTGGAGACAAGTCGGCTGGAGGAGGATGTATTGAATCTCGACGCAATTTGAGTGTTCCATCGTCATTAGGAGGCCCTAAACATTACAATTAACTATCATTTTTGCGTCGGATTCGATAATCTAAACTCACAGTAGAACGTCCATAAGGTGCCCGAGGCAGCAACAGACACTTGGAGACAAGTCGGCTGGAGGCCGAAGTATTGAATCTCGACGCAATTTGAGAGTTCCATCGTCATTAGGAAGCCCTGAACGTTACAATTAACTATCATTATTGCGTCGGATTCGAAAATCTAGACTTACAAGAGAACGACCATAAGGTGCCCGAGGCAGCATTAGACCCTTGGAGACAAGTCGGCTGGAGGCCGATGTATTGAATCTCGACGCAATTTGAGTGTTCCATCGTCATTAGGAGGCCCTAAACGTTACAATTAACTATCATTTTTGCGTCGGATTCGATAATCTAAACTCACAGGAGAACGACCATAAGGTGCCCGAGGCAGCAATAGACCCCTGGAGACAAGTCGGCTGGAGGATGATGTATTGAATCTCGACGCAATTTGAGTGTCCCATCGTCATTAGGAGGCCCTAAACGTTACAATTAACTATCATTTTTGCGTCGGATTTGAAAATCTAGACTCACAGGAGAACGACCATATGGTGCCCGAGGCAGCAATATCCCCTTCGAGACAAGTCGGCTGGAGGCCGATGTATTGAATCTCGACGCAATTTGAGTGTTCCATCGTCATTAGGAGGCCCTGAATGTCACAATTAACTATCATTTTTCGTCGGATTCGATAATCTAAACTCGCAGGAGAACGACCATAAGGTGCCCGAGGCAGCAACAGACCCTTGGAGACAAGTCGGCTGGAGGCCGATGTATTGAATCTCGACGCAATTTGAGTGTTCCATCGTCATTAGGAGGCCCTAAACGTTACAATTAACTATCATTTTTGCGTCGGATTCGATAATCTAAACTCACAGGAGAACGACCATAAGGTGCCCGAGGCAGCAACAGACCCTTGGAGACAAGTCGGCTGGAGGACGATGTATTGAATCACGACGCAATTTGAGTGTCCCATCGTCATTAGGAGGCCCTGAATGTTACAATTATCTATCATTTTTGCGTCGGATCGATAATCTAAACTCACAGGAGAACGACCATAAGGTGCCCGAGGCAGCAACAGACCTTTGGAGACAAGTCGGCTGGAGGCCGAAGTATTGAATCTCGACGCAATTTGAGTGTTCCATCGTCATTAGGAGGCCCTAAACGTTACAATTAACTTTCATTATTGCGTCGGATTCGAAAATCTAGACCTACAAGAGAACGACCATAAGGTGCCCGAGGCAGCATTAGACTCTTGGAGACAAGTCGGCTGGGGGACGATGTATTGAATCTCGACGCAATTTGAGTGTCCCATCGTCGTTAGGAGGCCCTAAACGTTACAATTAACTATCATTTTTGCGTCGGATTCGATAATCTAGACTCACAGGAGAACGACCATAAGGTGCCCGAGGCAGCAACAGACCCTTGGAGACAAGTCGGCTGGAGGACGATGTATTGAATCTCGACGCAAATTGAGAGTTCCATCGTCATTAGGAAGCCCTGAACGTTACAATTAACTATCATTATTGCGTCGGAATCGAAAATCTAGACTTACAAGAGAACGACCATAAGGTGCCCGAGGCAGCAACAGACCCTTGGAGACAAGTCGGCTGGAGGTCGATGTATTGAATCTCGACGCAATTTGAGCATCCCATTGTCATTAGGAGGCCCTAAACGTTACAATTAACCATCATTTTTGCGTCGGATTTGAAATCTAGACTCACAGGAGAACGACCATAAGGTGCCCGAGGCAGCAATATCCCCTTGTAGACAAGTCGGCTGGAGGCCGATGTATTGAATCTCGACGCAATTTGA